>NW_023270096.1:110554-276984 GCF_011800145.1 Mirounga leonina
ATATATATATATATATATATATATATATATGAACATTGCTTTCCTTGCAATTTTGGGATGTAGTATTCTCTAACACACAACCAAAATCCAATCAGGAAAAATATCACCTTGCTTTGTCCACCCTGTGAGATTATAGTCTCCCCCTCCTTTTTTATTGTTTTGGTTCATGTTGGGTTTATTTGCTTTTCTGTGGTGGCTTCCAACCACTCCAGATTTTTTCTAGGTTGAATTTTGCTTGGTTCTTGGTTGATATTTTGGAATCTGTTCATTCGCTCACCCATCCTCCCCTAGGCAGAATGATTAGAAGGAGGAACTCATAATAAAGGAAAGAACCAGAGGCAGTGTTCTCTGCAACAGAGCTAATTGATATGGATATAAGCAAGATGTCAGAGATAGAATTCAGGATAGCAAACACAAAGTTAATAGCTGGGCTTGAAAAAAGCATAAATGAAAATACAGAATCTCTAAGCGTGGAAATGAGATCTAATCAGGCTGAACTTAAAAATGCTATGAATGAGATGCAGTCTAAATTAGATGCTCTAATAGCTAGGGTAAATGAGGCAGAAGAGAGAATAAGTGATCTAGAGGACAGGCTGATGGAAAGGAAGTTGAGGAAAAGAGAGAAAGACAACTAATGGCCCATGAAGAAAGGCTTCAAGAATTTAATAATGTCTTGAAACAAACCAATGTCCAAATTATCGGGATCTCAAAGTGGGTGGAGAGAGAGAGGGCTAGAAGGTCTATTTGAGCAAATCATTACTGAGAACTTCCCTAATCTGGGGAAGGAAACAAGCATTCATGTCCAAGAGGCAGAGAGGACCCCTCCCAAATCAATAAAAACAGACCAACACCCTGGCATATAACAGAGAAACTTGCAAATCTTAGAGCAAAGGAGCCTATCTGGAGAGGGGCTAAAGGTAAGAGATTTCTTTTTTTTTATTTTTTTTTTTTTTTTTTTTTTTTTTTTTTTTTTTTTTTTTTAAAGATTTTATTTATTTATTCATGAGAGACAGAGAGAGAGAGAGGCAGAGGGAGAAGCAGGCTCCCAAGGAGCAGGGAGCCCGATGTGGGACTCGATCCCAGGACCCTGGGATCATGACCTGAGCCGAAGGCAGACGCTTAACCATCTGAGCCACCCAGGTGCCCCAGGTAAGAGATTTCTTAAGTATGGAGGGAGGAACATCAGAATAACATCAGACATATCCATAAAGATCTGGCAAACCAGAAAGGGCTGCTAAGACATATTCAGGGTACTAAATGAGAAAAACATGCAGCCAAGAATACTTTATCCAGCAAGGCTGTCATTCAGAATGGAAGGAGAGATAAAGAGTTTCCAGGACAGTCAGAAACTGAAAGAATATGTGACCACCAAGCCATCCCTGCAAGAAATATTAATGGGGATTCTATAAAAGAAGAAAGACCCGAAGAGTAATATACACCAGAAATTTACAGAGACAATCTACAGAAACAAGGACTTTACAGGCAGTATGATGGCACTAAATTTATATCTTTTTTTTTAATTTTTTTTTTAAGATTTTATTTATTTGCAAGAGAGAGAATGAGAGACAGAGAGCATGAGAGGGAGGAGGGTCAGAGGGAGAAGCAGACTCCCCGCTGAGCAGGGAGCCCGACGCGGGACTCGATCCCGGGACTCCGGGATCATGACCCGAGCTGAAGGCAGTAGCTTAACCAACTGAGCCACCCAGGTGCCCCTAAATTTATATATTTTAATAGTTACTCTCAACATGAACGGGCTGAATGCTCCCATCAAATGGCATAGGGTTTCAGATCAGATAAAAAAGCAGGACCAATCTATATGCTGTCTATAAGAGACTCATTTTGAACCTAAAGACACCTCCAGGTTGAAAGTGAGGAGATGGAGAACAATTTATCATGCCAACAGACCTCCAAAGAAAGCTGGTGTAGGAATCCATATATCAGACAAATTAGATTTTAAACCAAAGACTGTAGTAAGAGATGTAGAGGGACACTATATTGTACTTAAAGGGCTTATCCAACAAGAAAATATAACAATTGTAAATATCTATGCCCCCAACATGGGAGCAGCCAACTACATAAACCAACTATTAACCAAAATAAAGAATCAAATTTATAATAATACATTAATACTAGGAGACTTCAACACTCCACTCAGCAATGGACAGGTCACCCAGGCAGAAGAGTAACAAAGAACCAAGAGCTTTCAAGCATACATTGGGCCAGTTGGACTTCATAGATATATACAGCACATTCTATCCTAAAACAACAGAATACTCATTCCTCTCAGGTACACACAGAACTTTCTCCAGAATAGCTCACATATTGGGTCACAAATCAGGTCTCAACAAATATCAAAAGATTGAGATTATTCCCTGCATATTTTCAGACCACAATGCATTGAAACTGGAACTCACTCACAAGGAAAACTTTGGAAGGAATACAAACACTTGGAGGTTAAAAAGCATCATGCTAAAGAATGAATGGGTCAAACAGGAAATTAAAGAGGAAGTTAAACAGTTGATGGAAACCAATGAGAATGAAAACACATTGGTTCAGAACCTATGGGATACTGCAAAGGCGGTCCTTAGAGGGAAGTACATAGCCATCCAAGCCTCTTTCAAACAATTGGAAAAATTCCAAATGCACAAGTTATCCTTACACCTAAGGGCTCTGGAGAAAGAACAGCAGATAAAGCTTAAAACAAGCAGAAGAGAAATAATAAAGATTAGACCAGAAATCAATAAAATAGAAACTAGAAGAACAGTAGAACAGAAAAACGAAACTGGAAGCTGTTTCCTTGAAACAATAAGATTGATAAACCAATGGCCAGACTTATCCAAAAGAAAATAGAAAAGACCCAAATTAATAAAATCATGAATGAAAGTGGAGAGATCACAACTAATACCAAGGAAATAGAAATAATTATTAGAACTTATTACCAACAGCTATAGGACAAAAAACTAGGCAATCTGGAAGAAATGGATGCAATCCTGGACACGTATTAACTACCAGGAACTGAAACAGGAAAAAAAAGACAAACTGAATAGACCATAACTAGTAACGAAATTGAAGCAGTAATCAACAAACTCCCAAAAAACAAGAGTCCAGGGCCAGATGGCTTCTCAGGGGAATTCTACCAAACATTTATTTTTTATTTTTTATTTTTTTAAATTAAAAAAAATATTTATTCTTATGTTAATCCCCATACATTACATCATTAGTTTTAGATGTAGTGTTCCATGATTCATTGTTTGTGCATAACACCCAGTGCTCCATGCAGAATGTGTCCTCCTCAATACCCACCACCAGGCAAACCCATCCTCCCACCCTCTACCAAACATTTAAAGAAGAAATCATACTACTGAAGTTGTTCCAAAAAATAGAAATAGAAGAAAAGCTTACAGGCTCATTCTATGAGGTCAGAATTATCCTGATCCCCAAACCAGAGAAAGACCCCATCAGAAAAGAGAATTAGAGACCAATATCCCTGATGAACATAGATGTGAAAATAATCAACAAGATCCTAGCCAATAGGATCCAACAGTACATTAAAAGGATTATTCACCACGACCAGGTGGGATTTATTCCTGGGATGCAAGGGTGGTTCGACATTCACAAATCAATCAACGAGATAGATCCCATTAACAAAAGAGGAAACAAGAGCCATGTGATCCTCTCAATTGATACAGAAAAAGCATTTGACAAAATACAGCATCCTTTCCTGATTAAAACTCTTCAAAATATAGGGATAGAGGGAACATACCTCAATATCATAAAAGGCATCAATGAAAAGCCCACAGCAAATATCATTCTCAATGGGGAAAAACTGAGAGCTTTTCCCTTAAGGTCAGGAACACGACAGGGATGCCCACTCTTACCACTACTGCTCAACATAGTACTAGATGTCCTAACTTAAGCAATCAGACAATAAAAAGAAATAAAAGGCTTTCAAATTGGCAAAGAAGTCAAACTCTCACTCTGCAGATGACATGATACTTTATGTGGAGAACCCAAAAAACTCCACCTCAAAATTGCTAGAACTCATACAACAATTCAGCAACATGGCTGGATATAAACTCAATGCACAGAAATCAGTTGCATTTCTATACATTAACAATGTGACTGAAGAAAGGTAAACTAAGGAATCGATTCCTTTTATAATAGAATCAAAAACCATAAGATACCTAAGAACAAACCTAACCAAAGAGGTAAAGGATCTTTACTATAGAAACTACAGAAGAGTTATGGAAGAAACTGGGGAAGACACAAAAAGATGGGAAAACATTCCATGCTCATGGATTGGAAGAATAAACATTGGGAAAAGGTCTATGCTGCCCAGAGCAATCTACACTTTCAATGCAATCCCTATCAAAATACCATCACCATTTTTCACAGACCTGGAGGAAACAATCCTAGCATTTGTATGGAGCCAGAAATGACCTCGAATTGCCAGGGGAATGTTGAAAAAGAAAAATAAAGCTAGGGGCATCACAATGCCTGATTTCAAGTTATATTACAAAGCTATGATCATCAAGACAGCATGGTAGTGGCACAAAAACAGACACATAGATCAGTGGATAAGAATAGAGAACCCAGAAATGGACCCTCAACTCTATGGTCAACTAGTTTTTGACAAAGCAGGGAAGAATATCCAATGGAAAAAAAGACATTCTCTTCAATAAATGGTGCTGGGAAAATTGGACAGCCTAATGCAGAAGAATGAAACATGTCCGTTCTCTTATACCATACACAAAGATAAACTCAAAATGGATGAAAGACCTCAATGTGAGACAGGAATCCATCAAAATTCTAGAGAAGAACACAGGCAATCATCTCCTCAACATCGGCCACAGCAACTTCTTGCAATACACGTCTCAAAGGCAAGGGAAGCAAAAACAAAAATGAACTATTGGGACTTTATCAAGATAAAAACTTCTGCACAGCAAATGAAACAGTCAACACAACTAAGAGGCAACCCATGGAATGGGAGAAGATATTTGCAAATGACATAACAGATAAAGGGCTGATATCCAAGATTTATAAAGAACATCTCAAACCCAACACCTAAAAAACAAATAATCCAGTCATGAAATGGGCAGAAGTCATGAACAGACACTTTTCTAAGGAAGACATACAAATAGCTAAGAGA
Source organism: Mirounga leonina (assembly GCF_011800145.1). NCBI lineage: Eukaryota > Metazoa > Chordata > Mammalia > Carnivora > Phocidae > Mirounga > Mirounga leonina. The sequence goes on from NW_023270096.1 coordinate 115,704, forward strand.
CATTAAAAGATGCTCCACATCACTTGCCATCAAGGAAATACAAATCAAAACCACAATGAGATACCAACTGACACCAATCAGAATGTCTAAAATTTACAAGACAGGGAACAACAAATGTTGGCAAGGATGTGGAGATAGAGGATGTCACTGTTGGTGGGAATGCAAGCGGGTTGAGCCACTCTCAAAAAAAACCATGGCGGTTCCTCAAGAAGTTAAAAATAGAGCTCCCCTATGACCCAGCAATCACATTATTGGGTACTTAACCCCAAAGATACAGATGTAGTGAAAAGGAGCACATGTACCCCAATGTTCATAGCAGCAATATCCACAATAGCCAAAATGTGGAAGGAGCCAAGATGTTCTTCAACAGATGAGTGGATAAAGAAGATGTGGTTCGGTCGGGGGTAAAGATGGTGGAGGAGTAGGGGACCCTATTTCAGCTGGTCCCTAGAATTGAGCTGGATATCTACCAGACCACTCTGAGCACCCATGAAACCAGCCTGAGATGTAAGAAGATCTGGATCTCTACAAACAGAATATCGCAGGCAGTTGGTTTTGAAGTACGAAGCGGAGAGCCGTGATTCTGCGGGCAGATATTGGAGGATAAATGGCAGCGGGAGGGTGCCTGGCCATGGGGATCTCACACCGCCGGTGAGTGACCGCCTCGCGCGATGCAGACGGGCACAGACTTGCAGACCGGTAGCGTTGGGGAAAGGATTTTAGGGCAGACCCAGGGACGGAAACCCAGAGCTGCGGGGTCACGCACACGCAAACTGCAACCCCGGGGACAGAAACCTGGAGCACCGGGGTCACGCGGGTGAACTACAGTCCTCGGAATGGAAACCCGGAGCATCGGAGTCGGGTGCACCCGAACTGCAGCCCCCCGGTTGGAAACCGAACTGGTGGAGTCATAAGCGCAAATTGGGAGGGGCTGGCGGTTTTAGAAGCACAAAGGGCACAGACATGCCCCGACCTGGAGGCAGCACTGGGAGCACTGCAGAGGGGCGCACAACCCAGGACGCTGCAGTTTATAGCAGCATGGACAGAAACGGAGACAGTGTAGCCTGCAGGGCTCACTGAAGAACAGACTGCAGTCTCTCTGCTCTGAGGCAGAGGGTTGGAAATGGTCTCTTCTGCTCTGACTCGTGGAAGAGACGTGGAAGGCCGCCAGGGAAAGCCGCCAGAGAACAAAAGCCCCAAAGACTGATTCCCACTGAGCCCATCCTCCACCACAGGGGTGCAGGGCAACTCCGACCAAACATGGTTGCCTGAGTAACAGCATGGCAGGCCCGTCCCAGAGAAGATAGGCTGGGAAAACAAGAGGCCAGCAACCCTAAGGTCCCAAGAAAACAGGTGCATCTTGCTTGGGTTCTGATCAATAATTTGGACTCTATACATTCCCTCAAACACCCATCAACAGAATGACTAGGGGGAGGAGCCCCTGAAACAGAAAAGAATCAGAGATTATGACTTATGCTGCAGATTTACAAATGGATGCAGATATAACCAAGATGTTGGAGATGGAATTCAGGCTAGCAATTGTGAAGACAATGGCTAGAATGGAGAAATCAATTAATGGCAACATAGAGTCTCTAAGGGCAGAAATAAAAGGTGAATTGGCAGAACTTAAAAATGCTATCAGTGAGATCCAATCCAATCTAGATAATCTAACAGCTAGGGTAACTGAGACAGAAGAGAGGATAAGCGACATGGAAGACAATATAATAGATAAAAAGGGAAAAGAGGAGGCCAGGAAAAAACAACTCAGAATCCATGAAAATAGAATCAGAGAAATAAGTGACACCATGAAGAGTTCCAATGTCAGAATTATTGGAATCCCGGAGGGAGTGGACAGAGAAAGAGGACTAGAAGATGTATTTGAGCAAATCGTAGCTGAGAACTTCCCTAATCTGGAGAATGAAACAAACACTCAAGTCCTAGAGGAGAGAGGACCCCTCCCAAGATCAAGGAAAACAGGCCAACACTCCGGCATGTAATAGTAAAACTTGCAAATCTTAGAACCAAGGAAACCATCTTAAGGGCAGTTAGGGGGAAGAGATTCCTTATGTACAGAGGGAGGAATATCAGAATAACGTCAGACCTATCCACAGAGACCTGGCAAGCCTGAAAGGCCTGGCAAGACATATTCAGGGTACTAAATGAGAAGAACATGCAGCCAAGAATCCTTTATCCGGCAAGGCTTTCATTTAGAATGGATGGAGAGATACAGAGCTTCCACCATCGGCAGAAGCTGAAAGAATATGTGACCACTAAGCCAGCCCTACAAGAAATATTAAGCGGGGTTCTATAAAAGGAGAAAGACCCCAAGAGTGATATACAACAGAAATTTACAGGGACAATCTATAAAAACAACGTCTTCACAGGCAACATGATGGCAATTAATTCATATCTTTCAATAATCACTCTCAATGTGAATGGCCTAAACACTCCCATAAAACGGCACAGGGTTGAGATTGGATAAAAAGACAGGTCCCATCCATATGCTGTCTACAAGAGACTCATTTTGAACCTAAAGATACATCCAGACTGAAAGTGAAGGGATGGAGATCTATCTTCCATGCCAGCGGACCTCAAAAGAAAGCTGGGGTAGCAATTCTTATATCAGACAAATTAGATTTTAAACTAAAGTCTGTACTTAGAGACACAGAAGAACACTTTATCATTCTTTTTTTTTTAAGATTTTTTATTTATTTAACAGAGAGAGAGACAGCAAGATAGGGAACACAAGTTGGGGGAGTGGGAGAGGGAGAAGCACGCTTCCTGCTGAGAAGGGACCCTGATGTGGGGCTTAATCCGAGGACCCTGGGACCATGACCCGAGCCGAAGGCAGACGCTTAATGACTAAGCCACTCAGGTGCCCCAGGACACTATATCATTCTTAAAGGGTCTATCCAACAAGAAGATCTAACAATTGTAAATATCTATGCCCCCAACATGGGACAGCAATCTATATAAGCCAACTGTTCACCAAAATAAAGAGTCATATTGGAAACAATATGTTAATTGTAGGAGACCTTAATATTCCACTCTCAGCAATGGACAGATCATCTTAGCAGAAAATCAACAAGAAAACAAGAGCTTTGAATGATACACTGGACCAGATGGACCTTATAGATATTTACAGAACATTCCACCCTAAAACAACAGAATATTCATTCTTCTTGAGCGCACATGAAACTTTCTCCAGAATAGACCATATTCTGGGTCACAAATCAGGTCTCAACTGATACCAAAGATTGAGATTATTCCCTGCATATTCTCAGACCACAATGCTCTAAAACTGGAACTCAATCACAAGAAAAACTCTGGCAGAAGTTCAAACACTTGGAAGCTAAAGACCACTCTGCTCAAGAATGTTTGGGTCAACCAGGAAATCAAATAACTTAAACAACTCATGGAAATCAATGAGAATGAAAACACATCGGTCCAAAACCTATGGGATACTGCAAAGTCGGTCCTAAGGGGGAAATACATAGCCACCCAAGCCTCATTCAAAAAAATAGAAAAATCCCGAATTCACCAACTAACTCTACACCTTAAAGAACTAGAGAAAAAGCAACAAATGAGGCCTAAGCCACGCATTACAAGAGAAATAATTAAAATTAGAGCAGAAATCAATGAATTAGAAACCAGAAACACAGTAGATCAGATCAACGAAACTAGAAGTTGGTTCTTTGAAAGAATTAATAAGATCAATAAACCACTGGCCAGACTTATCCAAAAGAAAAGAGAAAGGACCCAAATTAATAAAATTATGAATGAAAGGGGAGAGATCATGACTAACACCAAGGAAATAGAAACAATTCTTAGAAATTATTATCAACAACTATATGCCAATATACTGAGCAATCTGGATGAAATGGAGGCCTTCCTGGAAACCTATAAGCTGCCAAGACTGAAACAGGAAGAAATTGACAACCTGAATAGGCCAATAACCAGTAATGAGATTGAAGCAGTGATCCAAAAACCTCACAAAAAACAAGAGTCCAGGGCCTGATGGATTCCCGGGGGAATTCTACCAAACATTCAAAGAAGAAATAATACCTATTTTCCTGAAGCTGTTTCAAAAAATAGAAACAGAAGGTAAACTTCCAAACTCATTCTATGAGGCCAGCATTACCTTAATCCCCAAACCAGGCAAAGACCCCATCAAAAAGGAGAATTTCAGACCCATATCCCTGATGAGTATGGATTCCAAAATCCTCAACAAAATCCTAGCTAATAGGATCCAGCAATACATGAAAAGGATCATCCACCACGACCAAGTGGGATTTATCCCTGGGATGCAAGAGAGGTTCAACATTCACAAATCAATAAATGTGATAGAACACAGTAATAAGAGGAGGGAGAAGAACCATATGGTCCTCTCAATTGATGCAGAAAAAGCATTTGACAAAATACAACATCCTTTCCTGATTAAAACTCTCCAGAGTATAGGGATAGAGGGAACATTCCTCAAGCTCATAAAATCCATGTATGAAAAACCCACAGCGAATATCATCTTCAATGGGGAAAAGCTGAGAGCCTTTCCCTTAAGATCAGGAACACATCAAGCGTGCCCCTCTCACCACTATTGTTCAACATAGTACTAGAAGTCCTAGCAACAGCAATCAGACAACAAAAAGAAATAAAATGTATTCAAATTGGCAAGGAAGAAGTCAAACTCTCTCTTTTCACAGATGACATGATACTTTATGTGGAAAACCCAAAAGACTCCACCCTCAAATTACTAGAACTCATCTAGCAATTCAGTAATTTGGCAGGATACAAAATCAATGCACATAAATCAGTTGCTTTCTTATACACTAACAACGCAACCGTAGAAAGAGAAATTAGAGAAACGATTCCATTTACAACAGCACCAAAAACCATAAGATACCTCAGAATAAACCTAACCAAAGAGGTAAAGGATCTATACTCTAGGAACTACAAAACACTCATGAAAGAAATTGAAGAAGACACAAAAAGATGGAAAAATATTCCATGCTCATGGATCGGAAGAATAAACATTGTTAAAATGTCTATGCTACCCAGAGCAATCTATACCTTCATTGCCATCCAGATCAAAATTCCAATGACATTTTTCAAAGTGCTGGAACAAACAATCCTAAAATTTGTATGGAATCAGAAAAGACCTCTAATCGCCAAGGAAATGTTGTAAAAGAAAAACAAAGCTGGGGGCATCACGTTGCCCGATTTCAAGCTATATTACAAAGCTGTGATCACCACGAGAGCATGGTACTGGCACAAAAACAGACATATAGACCAATGGAAGAGAATAGAGAACCCAGATGTGGACCCTCAACTCTATGGTCAAATAATCTTTGACAAAGCAGGAAAAAACATTCAATGGAAAAAAGACAGTCTCTTCAATAAATGGTGCTGGGAAAATTGGACAGCCACATGCAGAAGAATGAAACTCGCCCATTCTCTAACACCATTCACAAAGATAAACTCAAAAGGGATGAAAGACCTCAATGTGAGACAGTAATCCATCAAAATCCTAGAGGAGAACATAGGCAGTAACCTCTTTGACAGCACCCACAGCAACTTCTTTCAAGATACATCTCCAAAAGCTATTGAAACAAAAGCAAAAAATGAACTTTTGGGACTTCATCAAGATTAAAAGCTTCTGCACAGCAAAGGAAACAGTCAACAAAACAAAGAGGCAACCCACAGAATGGGAGAAGATATTTGCAAATGACTCTACAGATAAAGGGCTGGTATCCAAGTTCTATAAAGAACTTCTTAACTCAACACCCAAAAACCAAATAATCAAGTCAAAAAGTGGGCAGAAGATATGAGAAGACACTTCTCTGAAGAAGACTTACAAATGGCTAACAGACACATGAAAAAATGTTCATCATCATTAGCCATCAGGGAATTCCAAATCAGAACCACATTGAGATATCACCTTTCACCAGTTAGAATGGCAAAAATGGACAGGGAAAGAAACAGCAAATGTTGAAGAGGTTGTGGAGAAAGGGGAACCCCCTTACACTGTTGGTGGGAATTCAAGTTGGTACAGCCACTTTGGAAAACAGTGTGGAGGTTCCTCAAAAATTTAAAAATAGAACTACCCTATGACCCAGCAATTGCACTGCTGGGTATTTACCCCAAAGACATAGAGGTAGTGAAAAGAAGGGCCATATGCACCACAATGTTCATAGCAGCAGTGTCCGCAATAGCCAAACTGTGGAAAGAGCCGAGATGCCCTTCAACAGATGAATGGATAAAGAAGATGTGGTCCATATATACGATGGAATATTACTCAGCCATCAGAAAAGATGAATGCCCAACTTTTACATCAACATGGATGGGACTGGAGGAGATTATGCTAAGTGAAATAAGTCAAGCAAAGGAAGGAAATTATCATATGGTTTCACTTCTTTGTGGAACATAAGGAATAACATGGAGGACATTAAGAGAAGGAAGGGAAAAATGGGGGCGGGGAATTGGAGGGAGAGATGAACCATGAGAGACTATGGACCTGAGAAACAAACAGGGTTTTAGAGGGGAGGGGGGAGGGCGGATTGGTTAGCCCAGTGATGGGTATTAAGGAGGGCACGTACTGCATGGAGCACTTGGTGTTATATGAAAACAATGGATCATGGATCACTACATCAAAAACTAATGATGTATTGTATGGTGACTAACATAACATAATAAAATTTTAAAAAAAGTAGATGTGGTTCGTATATACAATGGAATATTGGTCAGCCATCAGAACGGATGAAAACCTACCATTTGCATCAACATGGGTGGAACTGGAGGGTATTATGCTAAGTGAAATAAGTCAAGCAGAGAAAGACAATTATCATATGGATTCACTAATATATGGAATATAAGGAATAGCACAACAAAGCATAGGGGAAAGGAAGGAAAACTGAATGGGAAGAAATCAGCGAGGGAGAGAAACCATGAGCAACTCTGGAGTCTGGGAAACAAACTTGAGGGTTACAGAAGGGAGGGCGATAGGAGATGGGGTAACTGGGTGATGGGCATTAGAAGGGCACATGATCTAATGGGCACTGGGTGTTATATGCAACTAAGGAATCATTGTATACTACATCAAAAACTAATGATGTACTATATGTTGGCTAATTGAACTTAATAAAAATAAAGAAAAAAAAATTAATAATAATAACAGCTATATTTATAGTTTATATTTATTGAGCATCTATTATGCCAATTACATAGGATTTATATATAAAGTCCATTTATTCAGCAGATATTTTAGGGACATTTATCATGCACCATGCACTGTACCACTCGCTAGGGACAGGGCAATGAATAGAATAGTCTGTGGACAGGATGCTTCATCTTATGACTAAAATGGACCCTGAACACTGGTTTCCAGGATCTATAAAGAATTTATCAAACTCAACACCCCCCAAAAACCAAATAATCCAGTCAAGTAATGGGCAGAAGACATGAACAGACACTTCTCCAAAGACATGCAAATGCCCAACAGACACATGAAAAAATGCCCCACATCACTGGTCATCAGGGAAATACAAATCAAAACGACAATGAGATACCACCTTACAGCAGTTAGAGTGGCTAAATTTAACAAGACAGGAAACAACAAATGTTGGTGAGGATGTGGAGAAAGAGGAACCCTATTACACTGTTGGTTGGAATGCAAGCTGGTACAGCCACTCTGGAAAACAATATGGAGGTTCCTGAGGATGTTAAAAGTAGAGCTATCATACAACCCAGCAATTGCACTTTACCCCCAAGATACAGATTTAATGAAACGGAGGGGCGCTTGCACCCCAATATTCATAGCAGCAATGTCCACAATAGCCAAATTGTGGAAGGAACGAATATATCTTTCAACAGATGAATGGATACAGAAGATGTGCTTTATATATACCATGGAATATTACTCAGTCATCAGAAAGGATGAATACCTCCCATTTACATCGACATGGATGGAACTGGAGGGTATTATGGTAATGAAATAAGTCAATCAGAGAAACACAATTAGCATATGGTTTCACACATATGTGGAATATAAGAAATAGCACAGAGGATCATAGGGGAAGGGAGGGAAAACTGAATGGGAAGAATTTATAAAGTGAGACAAACCATGGGAGTCTCTTGACTCTGGGAAACAAACTGAGGGTTGCTAAAGGGGAGGTGGGTGGGGGGATTGGCAACTGGGTGATGGTCATTAAGGAGGGCATGTGATGTGATGAACTCTGGGTGTTTCACACAACTGATGACTTACTGAACACTACATCTGAAACTGTTGATGTAGTATATGTTGGCTAATTGAATTTAAATTAAAAATAACTAGAAGGTTAAAGTCTATATTATCAGGAAGAGCATTTAAGGTAGTAATGTAGAAAGGAATGGCAGACACAGAGTGAAAAACTGTGATCTCAGAATTTCCTCTACAATAAAATTTTAAGAATGGCCAAAAAAAAAAAAAAAAGGACCCTGTACAGGTTTTTTTTTTTTTTTTAATTTAAATTCCTGAACTCATTGTTTTATGAAAAACTATGTGATGAGTAGTAGGGATGAGATGTAGAATGCAATAGAAAACACAACAAAGGGATCTAACATAGTCTGAGGGACATTTTAGAGTAAAGAGGGCAGTCAGGGGATGCTTCCCTGAGAATCTGTGGATGTGACATTAAGCTAAGACCTGGAAAATGAGTAGGATGTAGCTGGTGAGTGCAGGTAGTCACAGAGGAAAGCAGTCCAGGCAGAAAGAACAGCATGGGTAATGTCCTTGGAGCAGAAAAGAATATGGCACATCAGAGGAATTAAACAAAGGTCAGTGTGGCTGGAGCATTTACTATAAGAGGGAAGAGGCCTGAGATGAAATTAGGGAGGATGCCAGAATGTGGCCTGCAGATTGAGATGAGGATTTAGGACTTTTATCTTTAGGGAGAGGGGGAATCATTGTAGTATTTCAAGCATCAAGAGAGTGACATAAATCTAATTATCTCACTTCTCTCGGTCTTAGCTTCCTCATTAGTAACACAGGAATAAGAATAGCACCTACTTTACTGGTTATGTGGTGAGGGTTAAATGAGATAAGACACGTAAAGTCCCCAAGCAGAATATGTGGCACTTGGTGAGCAGTCAACAAATTATAGTACCCTTCTCTCCCCACTCTGCCCAACTCTTCTGCTATGGTTATCTCCCACAGTTGTTTTAACTTTGTTATAAAAAGTCTACAATGAGTAGGGTCTGTGTGTGTCCGTGTGCATGTGTGCATTTGTGTGCATATGTGTACATGTACTAGCATGAGCAGCAAGACATATTAGCAGTTAGTAAGATTACAATAATAATTATTAGCATAACCCACCTCATAATTTCAATATAAATAATTATATAGAACTGCTAATAGAACTCCTAATTTGTACCCAATTCAATTAAGATGCCGACGACTACTAAATGAAATCAGGGTGAGAGGACTCTCACTAACACTTCATAGAAACCAGCATGGTACATCTTTCCCTGCTTGGATGAGTGCTTTTTATGTTATCCTCTCCTTCCTTCCTCCATGCTTAATTCTGCTTATAGAACCTCATGTTTTAAGGCAGGAGAGACACTATGGTCCCAGATTAAATCAAAATAAAGCAAAGACTTTTCACCCGATTGGTTCATAGTCAAGTGCTCCCTCTAATTGGAAAATCAAAGGCACAATCTTCCTTAAAGCATCAGTGTTATTTCCTCTCTCTGAGAAGGAGGGCTGTCACCAGCAAAATGGCAGCTTCATCCTTTGGATATGAGGCCCAGGGAAGCCACAATGTCTGCCTGTATCCATGGTGTTTTGGAGCATTCTTCAATTGTCCACTGTGGCAAGAAATAGCAAGGACTAGAAACCTTGATTAAGGGGCAGAAGGCCCAAGACTCCTGGTTAGAGGAGGGAAGCAGTTATGAAAATGGGTTTCAGAAACAGCCTCTCTTTAATGCTATTTCTTTTTTTTAAGATTTATTTATTTATTTATTTATTTATTTATTTATTTATTGAGAGAGAGTGAGAGACGGAGAGCACAGAGGGAGAGTGAGAAGCAGACTTCCCGCTGAGCAGAGAGCTCATCACAGCCTGATCCCAGGACCCTGAGATCATGACATGAGCCGAAGGCAGACACTTAACTGACTGAGCCACCCAGGCACCCCTCTTTAATGCTATTTCTGATGTCAGTTTCTGTGGGGGGAGTCTGGCCCATGCTTTAGTGGAGGGAACTGAGGCTTTGGTGGTACTACTGTTACCTCTCAGCAGTGGTATACCAAGGGCAGGAAAGTGGAAACAGTCCACCCTGGGTGCAGACAATAAAAGGTACATTGTGTGTAGATATTTAAAAAATAATCATAGAACCAACTAAAGTTGGCCTGCTCTTTATTATCACAATGCACTGACAATTCTAAACAATGCCCACTAAAGGACATCTGTGCTGATTCTATGTATTGGCAATTATGAATAAAGCTGCTATGAATATCAATGTAGAAGTTTTAGTGTGACCATAGTTTTCATTTCTTTAGAATAAATGACCAAGACTGAAATTGCTGGGTTGTATCATAATTACATGTTTACTTTTTCTAGAAACTGCCAATCTGTTTTCCAGAGTGGCTGTACCATTTCACATGCTCACCGATAATGCATGAGTGATCCAGTTCCTCTACCTGGTCAGCCATTTTACTTGAGCTGTTTTAGTAGGCATGTGGTGATACCTCAAAGTGATCTTAAAAAAAAAAAAAAGATTTTATTAATTTGACAGAGAGAGGGAACACAAGCAGGGGGAGTGGGAGAGGGAGAAGCAGGCTTCCCACTGAGCAGGTAGCCCGATGTGGGGCTCAATTCCAGGACCCTGGGATCATGACGTGAGCCGAAGGCAGATGCTTAATGACTGAGCCACCCAGGTCCCCCCCACAAAGTGATCTTAATTTGCAGTCCCCTAATGGCTAGTGATGTTGAATATCTTTTCATGTACTTATTTGTCAACTGTATATCTTTTTCCATAAAATGGCTATGTATGTCTTTGGTCCATTTTTAATTGGATTATTTGCTTTCTAATAGTTGAGTTTTGAGAGTCTATATATCCTAGACATGAGTCCTTTGTCAGATATGTGGTTTGCAAATATGTTCTCCCAGTCAGTAGCTTGTTTTTCATCATCTTAATCAGATTTTTAGCAGAACATTAAAAAAATTTATGAAGTCCAATTTATCAAAGTTTTCTTTTAAGGATAATGCTTTGGTGTCAGGTCTAAGGCTCTTCACCAAGCTCTAGGTTTTGCAGATTTTCCCTTATATTATCTTTTAAAATTTTTATAGTTACATTTATATCTACAATCCACTCTGAGTTAATTTTTGTATAAAGTGTGAGGTTTAGGCTGTGATTCCCCCGCCTTTTTATTTATTTATTTATTTATTTGCTTATGGCTATCCAATTGCTCCATTACCATTTGTTGTAAAGACTGTCCTTCCTATGTTGAATTACTTTGCATCTCTGTCAAAAATGAGTTAGCCATACTTTTGTGGGTCAATTTCTCAATTCTCAATGTTGTTCCATTTATCTATGTGTCTGTCCCTTTGCCAACACCACATAACCTTGATTACTGTAGCTATATAAGTTTATTAGATCTAGGACTTTTTTGGGTTTCTGTTGTTTTCAATTTATTGGGATTTCCTACATAGACAATTACGTTATCTGCAAACAAGGACGGTTTTATTTCTTCCTTTTCATTTGTAGGTATTTTATTTATTTTTTTGACTAATTGTCCTGTCTGGAGCCTCTAGTGCTATATTGACTAGCAGTGCTGAGAATGGACATCGCTGCTTTCTTCCTGGTCTTGGGGGGATAACATTATACTTCTTTCACAATCAAGTATAATGTTAGCTACCTGGAAAGTTTTTATAGGTACACTTTATCAAGTTGAGAAAATTCTCCCCTGTTCCTAGTTTTCTAAGAGATATTATCATAAATGTGTTGAGTTTTGTGAAATGCTTTATCTGTATCAATTGACATGATCATGTGACTTTTCTTTTTTAGTCCATTAATATGACAAGTAACATTGACTTTTTTAGTAGCAAACCAGCCTTGCATCTCTGGAATAAATCCCACTTAATTATGGTATATGATTCTTGTTATATATTGCTGAAATCTATTTGTTAATATTTTTATAAAGGTTTTTATGTCTTTATTCTTATGATTTTATTAATGCAGAGAACACTCTGTTTTCCATTCTTTTAAATTTGTTGGGGATTATTTTGTATGCCAGGATATGGCCTATGTGTCGTGGTATATATTCCATGGGCACTTGAATATATAACTTGTCTTTGGGATAAGTGTTCTATAAATGTTAAGTAGATCTTGTTGCTGATGGTGTTGTGGAGTTCTATACCCTTGCTGATTTTCTGTCTAGTTCTACCAAATGATAGAGGAATGTTAAAGTCTCCAACTATAATTGGATTTATCTATTTTTTTCCTTTGGTTCTGTCAGATTTGCTTCATATATTTGGCAGTTCTTTTGTCTGGTGTACACCCACTTAGGATTACTATGTCTTCTTGGTGGATTGACACTTTTATCATTATGTAATGTGCCTCTACGTACCTAGTAACATTCTTTGCTTTGAAGTCTACTTTATCTGATATTAATATTTCACCCTATTTTCCTGATTAATGAACCCACTGTATATCTTCTTCCATTCTATGCACTTTCAACATACATATATCTATATATTTGAAGTGAGTTTCTTGTAGATAGCATATAAATGGGTCACATTTTTTAATTCTCTTGGCTAATCAGTATCTAATTATTTAAGCCATTTATATTTAGTGTACTTATTGATAAATTAGGGCTTAAGTGTACCAATTCATTTTTGTTTACCATTTGATCTTTTATTTGATTCTGTCTTTTTTTAGCTGCTGTCCTGTGGTTAATTAATTTTATTTCAGAAATATATTTTGTCTATAGTGTTTTTTTTTTAAAGATTTTATTTATTTATTTTTTAGAGAGCAAGCGAGAGAGAAACAGCATGAGAGGGGAGAGGGTCAGAGGGAGAAGCAGGCTCCCTGCTGAGCCGGGAGCCCGATGTGGGACTCGATCCCAGGATCCTGGGATCATGACCTGAGCCGAAGGCAGACGCTTAACCATCTGAGCCACCCAGGCGCCCTGTCTATAGTGTTTTTAAATGTATCTCTTTCTATAGTTTTTTAGTGGTTGCTCTAGATATTACATTTCATAATTTTGTATTCTATTGTGTCATCATTTTATTGGTATGATAGTAGAAACATTACCTACCTTTATGCCCCTTTACCTTCCACTTTTTATAATTATCTAAAATATTTCTTCTACATACATTGAAAACCATGTTAGCACTACATTACTGCTTTCACCATCAGAACTGATTTAGAAAACTAAACAGGAGAAGGAAAATGTATTTTAATCATATTTTTATTCTTCGTTTTCTTTCTTTCTGAAATTTCATGTTTTCTTCTTTTAAAAGTTAATTCCTTTATTTTAGGGTAGATATAGATATTTTTGCTACATATAAAATTTGGCGTTTGGTTATGAACTGTATTGTGTCTCTCAAAAATTCCCATGTTGAAGCCCTAACCCCCAATGTGAGTGCATTTAGTTTGAGGTCCTTTAGAGAGGAAATTAAGGTTAAATGAGGTAATAAATGTGGTACCCTAATCCAATTGGATTGGTGCTCTTGTAAGAAGAGAGACACCAGAGATTGCTGTCTCTCTGAATGCACAGAGGAAAGGCCATGTGAAGACACAGCAACAAGGTGGCCAATTACAAGTCAGAAAGAGAGCTCTCACCAGAAAGCTAGTTTGCTGCACTTTGACCATAACTGCCTCCATAAGTAAGAAGATAAATGTCCGCTGTATAAGTCACCCAGTCTGTGATATTTTGTTGTAGAAGACTGAGCAGCTTTTGGTACTTTGAAGTGGGGTGTTACCTTAATACCTAAAAATGTGGAAGTAGCTTTGGAACTGGGTGATGAGTAGAGGCTGGACATGTTTGGGGTGCATGCTAAAAAAGCCTATATTGTGGATGCCTGGGTGGCTCAGTTGGTTAAGTGACTGCCTTCGGCTCAGGTCATGATCCTGGAGTCCCTGGATTGAGTCCTGCATCGGGCTCCCTGCCTGGCAGGGAGTCTGCTCCTCCCTCTGACCCTCCCCCCATGTGCTCTCTCTCTCTCTCTCATTCTCTCTCTCAAATAAATAAATAAATAAAATCTTAAAAAAATAAAATAAATAAAAAAGCCTATATTGCATCAAAGGGATTGTTGATAGAAATATGGACATTAAAGGTGTTTCTGATGAGTTCTCACAGAGAAAAGAAGAACATGCTTTTGGAAGCTAGAGGAAAGGTAATCCATGTTATAAAGTGGCAAAGAATTTGGCTGAATTTTGTTCTAGTGTTTTGTGAAAGGTAGTAAATGTGAGCAATGACATTGGGTTTTTAGCTGAAGAGATTTTTAAAGAAAATGTTGAAGGTAAGGCTTGGCTTCTCCTTGTTGCTTACAGTTAAATGCAAGAGGAGAAGGAGAAACTGAAAGAATCATTAAGGAAAAAGGAACCAGAACTTGAAGATTTAGAAAACTCTAATTCTATCTATATTGCAAAATATGATAAAACATGTTATGGAAAGAACACCAAGGATGTGGCTGGAAATCACTCTATGAGGAGATTACTTATCATTTTAATCAGGTATCTCAGCAGACTTCAGGAATAGAAATGTGACACTGTCAGTATGGACCAAGGAAAGGAGAAATAGAAAATAAAATTTTTGGAACTCTGGGATTCTACAGGAAAGGGCAACAGAGTTATTTGGCTCAAACATGCTTTATCTTTCAAGTAAAGGGAAGAATTATGCTGAACATGATTCAGAGATCATCAGGGCTGCCCCTCCCACCATAGGCCCAGACCTAACAGACCCAGGGGCCAAAGCTGTTTTCTCCTCAGTTTCAATAGGCCAGGATGCCTCTGAGTAGTGCCTCAGGAAAAAGGTGACTGCAAAGAGCTGTCAGGGTGTGGCTGCCACAAGGAGTTGTAGGGGTGATGCTGCTCAAATTGTCTAGCCAAAGAAGTTGATTCTTGAACCTTAAAAATGTAATGGAACTTAACATGCTAGGTTTTTGTACTTCATTGGGACCCGTCAATCTGATCTTTCTGATTTTTCCTTCTTAAGAAGGGAATGTCTATCCTATACCTGCCCTACCACTATACTTGGGAAACAGATAATTTGTCTGCTTTCACAGATGGAGAGAAATTTTGATTCTGGATGAATCATACCACAAGTCTCACCCAAACCTAATTTAGATGATATTTAGATGAGATTATGGGCTCGGCATATATGCTGCAATGGATTAAGACATTTGGAGTTATAGAAAGGAATGAATGACCTTTGCACATGAGAAGAATGTGCCTGGGCGAGCATACAGTGGAAAGTAAAGAATGCATTGGTCCTTCTAAAACACATATATTCAAACCTTAACCTCCAAAGTGACAGTATTTGGAGAGAAGATTTTTAGGGAGGCATAAGGTTAAATAAGGTCTTAACAGTGGGGCACAAATCCAATAGTATTGATGGATTTATACATAGAGGCAGGGATATATGAGCTGTTTTTATACTCATACAAAAACAGGATAAACTCAAAGTGGATAAAAGATCTAAATGTGAGACCTGAAACCATAAAACTTCTAAGAAAGAACATGAGCAATAACCTCTTGGACATAAGCCTTTGCAACATATTTATGGATATGTTTCCTCAGGCAAGGAAAACAAAAACAAAAAATAATCTATTGGGACAATACTAAAATAAAAAGCAAAGGAAACCATCAATGAAATGAAAAGGCAAACTACTAAATGAAGGAAGATATTTGAAAATGATATATTTGATAAGAGGTTAAAATCCAAAATATATAAAGAACTTATACAAATCAAGAGACACACATAAAAAAAAAAAAGTAATCTGATTAAAAATGGGCAGAGAATCTGAATAGCTAGAATAAAAAAGAAAAGAAATAAGTTTTTGGTGAGAATGTGGAGAAAAAGGAACCCTCATACATTGTTGTTGGTGATGTAAATTGGTACACCCACAGTGAAAAACAGTTTGTAGTTTCCTCAAAAAAATTAAAAATAGTAATAACATATGATCCAATAATTCCACTACTAGGTACTTACACAAAGAACAAAATCACTAATTCAAAAAGATATATGAACCTCTGTATTTATTGAGTTTTATTTACAACATCAAGAAATGGGAGCAATGCAAGTGTCTACCAATAGATGAATGCATAAAGAAAATGTGGTATAGAAATATATAATGGGATATTAATCAGTCATAAAAAGAATGAGATCTTGCCATTGTAACATATGGATGGACTTAGAGGGCATTCAGCTAAGTGGAATAACTCAGACAAAGACAAATACCATATGATTCCACTCATAAGTGGGATCAAAAAATAAAACAAACAAAAAACAGAAACTATTAAAAATGGAGAACAAACTGGTGGGTACCACTGAAAAGGTGGAGGGGGAAGCTGGGTGAAATAGATAAAGGGTATTAAAAAGTACAAAGTCTAGTTATAAATAAGTCATGGAGATGAAAAGTACAGCACAACAAATATAGCCAATAATATTGTAATAATGTAGTATGGTGACAGATGGTAACAACAATTACAGTAGTGAACAATTAGTAATGTACAGAATGGTTGAATTACTCTTTTATATACCTGAGGCTAATATAACATTATAGGTCCATTATACTTCAGTAATAAATTTTAAAAGCAACACTGACATATTGTCATAAAGATACACAAATGGAACTATGAAGCAAAAAAGAAAGTCCAGAAGCAAACCCACAAATATATGGACAACTGATTTCTGACAAAGGTGTAAAAACAATGCCATGGAGAAAGAATGTCCTTTCAACAACTGGTCCTGATACAACTGTATATTCACATGCAGAATATAAATAAATAAAAATAAATAAATAAACAAACAAATAAATAAATTCGACTTACATTCTGCATCATATACAACAATTAAATGGAAATGGATCATAGGCCTACGTGTAAAACCTAAAAAAACAAACTTTCTGGAAGAAAACTCAGAAGAAAATATTTGCGACATAAACATAGGAGAAAATTTTTGTGAATTTTTCTTAGGCAAAGATTTCCTTTACAAAAATGCAACCCATAAAAGAAAATACTAAAGATTTAGACTTCTTCATCACTATTAAGAAATTCTGCAATTCAAAAGACAGTTAAGAGAATGAAAAGACAAGTCACAGATTGGGAAACCATCTTTGTGATGCATGTATCTAAAGGACTTGTATCCTGAATATACAAAAAAATTAATAGTAAGTAAACAAACAACTCAATTGAAAAATAGGCCAAAGGTATGAATAGGCATTTCACTAGAGAAGATATATGGGTGGCAAATAATCCCATGAAGGAGATGCTCAACACAATTGGTCATTAGGGAAATGCAAATTAACTATAGTAAACTACAAATAATTACTACTTCATACTACTATGGTGGCTAAAACGTCCTTTTTTAGACACCCAACTAACAAGTGTCAGGGATACAGAACAAGTGCAATCTTCATACACTACTTCTAGTGATGGAAAGTTCCACAATACTTTGGAAAACAGTTTCCAATGCCATAAAATGTTACATGTATGCTTATCATAGGACCCAGAAATTCCACTCCTAGGAATCTAACCAGGAGAAATTAAAATGTATTTCCATGCAAATAATCAACAAAACTAAAAGGCAACCTATGGAATGGGAGAAGATATTTGCAAATGACATAACTAATAAGGGGCAGTATCCAAATATATAAAGAATTATAAATGTCAACACCCAAAAAAACGAATAAACCAATTAAAAAATGCGCAGAAGACATGAATAGATATTTTTCCAAAGAAGACATCAGAATGGCCAACAGACACATGAAAAGATGTTCAACACATCACTCATTATCAGGGAAATACAAATCAAAACTACAATGAAATATGACCTCGCACCTGTCAGAATGACTAAAATCAACAACACAAGAAACAACAGGTGTTGGAGAGTATGTG
This sequence comes from Mirounga leonina, assembly GCF_011800145.1. Taxonomy (NCBI): domain Eukaryota; kingdom Metazoa; phylum Chordata; class Mammalia; order Carnivora; family Phocidae; genus Mirounga; species Mirounga leonina. Next base: position 133,796 of record NW_023270096.1, read on the forward strand.
GAGAAATGAGAACCCTCTTGCACTGTTGGTGGGAATGCAAAGTGGTGCAGCCACTCTGGAAAACAGTATGGAGGTTCTTCAGAAAGTGAAAAATAGAACTACCTTATGATCCAGCAATTACACTACTAGGTATTTACCCCAAAATATAAAAATACTAATTCAAAGGAATAATGCACCCCAGTGTTTATAGAAGCATTATGTACAATAGCCAAATTATGGAAATATCCCAAGTGTCCATCAACTGATGAATGGATGGATCCACATGTGCACACACACACACACACACAATGGAATATTATTCAGCCATCAAAAAGAATCAAATCTTCCCATTTGTAACAACATGGATGGAGCTAGAGTATATTATACTAATGAAATAAGTAGTCAGAGAAAGACAAATACCATATAATTTCACTAATATGTGGAACTTAAAAAACAAAACAAACAAGCAAAGGGGAAAAAAGAGGTAAATCAAGAATCAGATTCTTTGTGGAGATTAGAGAGAGAGAGAGAGAAGAGAAGAGCACAGGGGATCACACAAGGAAAACACTTCTCCAAAGCCATTGACTGGGAAAACAAGAGGGGCTGATTTTTTTTTTCAACCAGCAGAGCTCAAAGACTGGAGTTTTAGAGGTCCATGGTGTAGCTAGTATATAGCACTGAGGACACTGCAGTGCTCTTGTAGAGAAGGCAGTCAGGTTGTAACCCAGGGGGCAGATGTCACCACGTCAGGACATCCTGGGACACACTGGGAGAGACAGTTCCCCCTTCTTGGAGCACATCTGAGAGAGCTGGCATTGCCTCTCTGGGGACAAAGGAGCTAGCGGGGGACATTACCCTCCCCTGCCCCTCAGCATAGGCACAGAGACATCTGCTAAAGGTGGCTAACCCAGACACTAGCTGCTTAGCAAAACAACTTGCTTTGCTCCAAATTCCACGTGCCTGAGCTCTGGTGCAACTGCTCTTTTGGGTCAAATCTGCATCAATCCCAGCATGGTAAGACCCTCCCCCAGAAGACCAGAATGGGTCCCCACCATGCCAGGTCTCTAAACTTTGGAGTTTTAAAACTCAGCTGGCCTGGATGGGATAACCTCACTGCACTTCTCCAGACCAGCAAGTGACCTGGATACAGACAGTGTGTAAGCAGTGATCTGAAAAATGCTTAGGATGCATGAGGGAAATTTATTCACTCTTCTAGGAGGGCTTCCCTGACAGCAGTGAACATGAATTACCCTCTCTGAAGACAAAGAAGCTGGCTGGTGCCATTTCCCTCCCCTGCCCCTTAGCATAATTTAATTTCAATAAATAGCACAGGGCCAACACTGGAGGCCTAAATTTCTTAAATGAAGCCTTGCCTCCCCTGTGCTTTGCTGGTACTGCTTTTCTCAAGCAAGTGTGGCTGAGAACCAGTGTACTGGGACCCTCCCCCAGAAGACCAGCACAAACCCAATACACACCATGTCTACTGACCATAAAGTTCTGCAAAGCTTCAGCACTGGTGGAAATAGTATCAGGTCTTTTATAACAAGCAGACCAGAGCATACCTAAGTTAAAACTCGTCACACTTGGGCCAAGGTACAAACACTCCCCACTGCAGGTAAGAAAAAGCTCTGTAGAGGACTGACTTGATAGAGCAGCCATAACACAGAACCAGACTGCATGTGGCATACACAAGAGACAATTCCTGAAGCACCAGGCTCTGGACATTATATGACCTCTTCTTCATAAAGCCATTACTCTCAGGAGCAGGAAACATAACAGGCTTTCCTAGCACAGAGAAGATGACCAAGACCTAGACAAAATGCCAAATAGAGAAATTTATCCCAAAAGGAAGAACAAGAAAAGCTCATGGCCAGGGATCTAATTGAAACAGATATAGGTAATAGTCCTGATTCAGAATTTAAAGCAACAATTATAAGGATACTAGCTGGGCTTCAGAAAAGCATAGATGACATCAGGGAGATCCATACCACAGAGATAAAGGAGGAAAAATGAATCAGGCTGAAATGAAAAATGCAATAACCAAGATCCAAAACCAACTGGATATAATGAACTCAAGAATGGAAGAAGCAGAGGAACAAATAAGTGATACAGAAAATAGAATTATGGAAAATAATGAAGCTGATCAAAAGAGGGAAAGAAAAATCTTAGATCAGGAAAGTAGACTTAGGGAACTCCATAACTACATGAAATGTAATAGCATTCATATCATAGGAATCCCAGAAAAAGAACAGAGAGAAAAGGGGGTAGAAGGTTTATGTGAGGAAATTATAGCTGAACACTTCCCTAATCTGGAGAATGAACAGATTTCCAAATCCGGGAAGCACACAGAACTCTCACCAAAATCAAGAAAAGCAGGCCAACACCAAGATGTATTGTAGTGAAATTTGCAAAATATAGAGATTTAAACACAACAACTACAACAAAAAACAGTCAAGACAAACAAACAAAAAAACCAAGACTAAAAGCAGCAAGGGAAAAGAAGTCCCTAACTTACAAAGGAAGACAAATAAGGTTAACAGCAGAACTCTTCATAGAAACATGGCAGGTCAGGAGAAAGCTATCTAGCAAGGCTTTCATTAACAATAAAAGGAGAGATAATGAATTTCCCAGACAAACAAAAACTAAAGGAGTTTATGACCATTAAAATAGCCCTTCAAGAAATATTAATGGGGACTTGTTGAGTAGGAAAAAGACTAGAAAGGAACAGAGAAAATCTCCAGAAATAATGACAAAACAAGCAATAAAATGGCACTAAATTCACTTCTATCACTAATTATTCTGAATGTAAATGGATTAAGTGCTCCAATCAAAAGACATAGGGTGTCAGAATGGATACAAAACCAAGACCCATTTTACATGTTGCCTACAAGAGACTCATTTAAGACCTAAAGACACCTGCAGATTAAAAGTGAGGGGATGGAGAAATATTTATCATGCTCATGGATGTTAAAAGAAAGCTGGAGTAGCTATACTTATATCAGACAAACTAGATTTTAAACTGAAGACTGTAACAAGAGATGACGAAGGGGGGGAGCACCTGGGTGGCTCAGTGGGTTTGGCATGTGGCTCTTGATTTCAGCTTGGGTCATGATCTCAGGGTCGTGGGATCAAGCTGTGGGCTCTGAGCTCAGTTGGGAAAATGCTTGAGATTCTTTGCCTCTCCCTCTGCCCCTTCCCCCCATACACTCTCAGTCTCTCAAATAAATAAATAAATGTTTTAAAAAAGAGATGAAGAAGGACACTATATCATAATAAAGCGGTCTATGCAACAAGAAGATCTAACAATTATAAATTGTTATCCCCTTGACTTGGGAGCACCCAATATACAAAGCAATTAACAACAAACATAAAGGAACACATTAATAATAATACAGTGATTCTAGGGGAATTTAACACCCCACTTACATCAATGGACAGATCATCTAAGCAGAAAATCAGCAAGAAAACAATGACTGAATGACACACTGGACCAGATGGACAGAAAAGATATATTCAGAACATTTCATCCTAAAGCAGCAGGACACATACTTGTGAAATGCACATGGGACATTCCTTAGAATAGATCAAACACTAGGTCACAAATCAGGCCTCAACAAGTACAAAAAAATTGAGATCATACCATGTATATTTTCAGACCACAATGCTATGAAACTTGAAGTCAACCACAAGAAAACATTTAGAAAGACCACAGATACATGGAGGATAAAGAATATCTTACTGGAGAATGAATGGGTCATTCAAAAACCAGGAAATTAAAGAAGAAATACAAAAAAAAAAAAAATACATGGAAACAAGTGAAAGTAAAAACAGGATGGTCCAAAATCTTTTGGATGCAGCCAAGGTGGAAATAAGAGGGAAGTATATAATAATACAGGCCTACCTCAATAAGTAAGTTAAATCACAAATAAGCAAACTAACCTTACACCTAAAGGAGCTAGAAAAAGAAAAACAAATGAAGCCTAAACCAAGCAGAGGAAGGGAAATAATAACGACTGGAGCAGAAATAAAAGATGTAGAAACAACAACAACAACAACAACAGAAACCAGTAGAACAAATCAATGAAACCAGGAGCTGCTTCTTTGACAAAACTAATAAAATTGATAAACTCCTAGCCAGGCCTATCAAAAAGAAAAGGGAAAAGACCAAACAAATAAAATCATGAATGAAAAAGGAGAGATCACAATCAACATCACAAAAATACAAACAATTATAAGAGAATATTATGAAAACTTATATGCCAACAAATTGGGCAATCGGGAAGACATGGATAAATTCCAAGAAACATATAAACCATCAAAACTGAAAAAGGAAAAAAAAAACTGAAAAAGGAAGAAATAGAAAAGCTGAAAAGACAAATAATCAGCAAAGAATTTGAATCACACATCAATATCTCCCAACAAAGTTAAGTCCAGGGCCACATGACTTCCCTGGCAAATTCTACCAAACAGTTATTTTTTAAAAGATTTTATTTATTTATTTGAGAGAGAGAGCGAGCGAGTGAAAGAGAGCAAGAGAGAAAGTATGAGCAGTGGGGAGGGACAGAGGGGGAGGAAGAAGCAGACTCCCAACTGAGCAGGGAGCCTGATGCCAGGCTTGATCCCAGGACATTGAGATCATGACCTCCGCCGAAGCCAGATGCTTAACTGACTCAGCAACCGAGGCGCCCCTTCTTACAAACATTTAAAGAAGAATTAATACCTATTCTTCTGAAACTGTTCCAAAAAACAGAAATGGAAGGAAAACTTCTAAACTCATTCTATGAGGCCAGTATTACCTTGATTCCAAAATGTGACAAAGACCCCACTTAAAAGGAGTATTACAGACCAATATCCCCAATGAACATGAGTATAAAAATTCTCGATAAAATACTAACAAAATACTAGCAAATCAAATACAACAGTACATTAAGAGAATTATTCACCATGACCGAGTGGGATTTATTCATGGGCTGCAGGAGTGGTTCAATATTTGCAAATCAATCATTGTGATATACCACATTAATAAAAGAAAGGATAAGAATACTCTCAATAGATGCAGAAAAAGCATTTGACAAAGTATAGCATCCATTCTTGATAAAAAACCCTCGGCAATGTAGGGATAGAGGAACATATCTCAACATCACAAAGTCCATATATGAAAGACCCACAGTTAATATCATCCTCAGTGGGGAAAAACTGAGAGCTTTTCCTCTATGGTCAGGAACAAAACCAGAATATCCACTATCACCACTGTTATTTAACATAGTACTGGAAATCCTAGCCTCAGCAATCAGACAACAACAACAACAAAAAAAAGGCATTCAAATTGGAAAAGAAGAAGTCAAACTCTCACTCTTCACAGATGATATGATACTTTGTGTGGAAAACAAAAAGACTCCACCCCAAAATTGCTAGAACAGATACACAAATTAAGTAAAGGTGCAGGATACAAAAACAATGTACAAAAATCTGTTGCATTTATATATGCCAATAATGAAGCAGCAGAAAGAGAAACCAAGGAATTGATCCCATTTACAATTAAAGCCCAAGCCATAAGATACCTAGGAATAAACCTAACCAAGGAGGTAAAAAGATTTGTACTCTGAAAACTATAGAACACTTATGAAAGAAAGGAATCGGAACACTTATGACACAAAGGAATCGGAAAACATTCCATGCCCATCGACTGGAAAAATAAATATTGTTAAAATGTCTATACTTCCCAAAGCAATCTACACATTCAATGTAATCCCTATCAAAATACCACAGCATTTTTCAGAGCTAGAACAAATAATCCTAAAATTTGTATGTAACTGCAAAAGACCCTGAATAGCCAAAGCAATCTTGCAAAAGAAAACCAAGCTGGAAACATCACAGTTCCAGACTTCAAGCTATATTACAAAGGTATGGTCGTCAAGACAGTATGGTACTGGCACAAAAACAGACACATAGATCAATAGAACAGAGTAGAACACCCAGAAATGTACCCACAACTATATGGTCAACTCATCTCTGGCAAAGCAAGAAAGAATATCCAATGGAATAAAAGACAGTCTCTTCAACAAATGGTGTTGGGAAAACTGGACAGCCACATGCAGAAGAATGAAACTGGACCACTTTCTTATACCATACACAAAAATAAATTCAAAACGGATGAAAGACATAAATGTGAGACAGGAATCCATCAAAATCCTTGAGGAGAACACAGGTAGCAACCTCTTTGACATTGGCTGTCACAACTTCTCACTAGACATGTCTCTTGATGGAAGGGAAACGAAAAAAAAAATTTAACTATTGGGACTTCATCATGATAAAAAACTTCTGCATAGTGAAGGAAATAATCAACAAAACTAAAAGGCAACTTTCAGAATGGGAGAAGATATTTTGAAGTAACATATCTGATAAAGGGTTAGTATTCAAAATCTATAAAGAACTTATCAAACTAAACACCCAAGAAACAAATAACCCAGTTAAGAAATGGACAAAAGATATGAAGAGACGTTTCTCCAAAGAAGATATCCAGATGGCCAACAGACACATGCAAAGATGTTCAACACATCACTCATCATCAGGGAAACACAAATCAAAGCTACAATGACATATCACCTAACACATGTCAGAATGGCTAAAATTAACAACAGAAAAAAAAAATAGGTGTTGCCGAGGATGTGGAGAAATGGGAACCCTCTTGAACTGATGGAGAAAATGCAAAGTGGTGAAGCCACTCTGGAAAACAGCATGGAGGCTCCTTAAAAAGTGAAAAATGGAGCTACTCTATGACCCAGCAATTGCAATACTAGGTATTTACCCAAACAGCCCCCTGATGTTTATAGCAACACTACCTACAAAAGCCAAATTATAGAACAGATCAAGTGCCCATTGACTGATGAATGGATAAATAAGTTATGGTATATATAGACAATGGAATATTGCTCATGCATAAAAAAGAATGAAATCTTGCTATTTGCAATGACATGAATGGAACTACAGAGTATTATGCTAAGTGAAACAAGTCAGTCAAGAAAGATGAATACCTAATGATTTCACTCATATGTGGAATTTAAGAAACAAAATAAATGAAGAAAGAGGAAAAAAAGAGCGAGACAAACCAAGAAATAGACTCTTAACCATAGAGGACAAAGTGATGGTTATCAGAGGGGAGGTGAGTGGGAGGGATGGGTTAAATGGGTGATGGGGATTAAGGAGTATACTTGTGATGAACACTGGGTGTTGTATGGAAGTGTTGAATCGCTATATTTTACACCTAAAACTAGTGTTATACTGTATGGTAACTAACTGGAATTTGAATAAAATCTTAAAAATAAAACGTATTTCCATGCAATGACTTATATGCCTATGTTCAGAGAAACATATTCATAGAAGCTGAAAGGTGGACACACTCCAAATGCTCATTAATTGGTCAGCAAATGAACAAAATGTGGTGTACCCATACAATGAAAAACTATTTGTCAATAAAAAGGAAAGAAACAGTGGCATATGCTACAATGTGTATAAGCCTCAAAACCAACATGCTAAGTTATATGCAAAGTCCTGTAATGGCAAATCTGTAGAGACAGAAAGTGCATTACTGGTTGCCTGGAGCTGTGGGTGGGAATGGAGATCAATTTAAACTGGGCATAAGGGCTTTTTATGGGATGATGGAAATGTTCTAAAATTGTATTGAGGTGATAGTTGTACAACTCTGTAAATTTACTAAAAGCCACTGAATTGTACACATAAAATGGATGTTTTCTACAGTATGTAAATTACAACTCAATAGAGCTGTTAAACATATATCCTCCAATGAATTCTTACTGTACTCAGAATTAAATTTAATTCACAACACCGTCTAAACCCAAATTCTAAGCTCTTTCTACTCCTCTGTTCCTGTTTCTCCAGGAAAATAAATGACACACCAGAAGGCTTGTGTAGAGGAAATAGATTTTTAATGGAGTTGGTCAATGGAGGTACCCAGGAGGACTAGGGAGGGGGTTAATGATGAAACAAAAAATGCAGATATGTTACCCTTGTGGTTAATTGCCTTTACTATGCTCTTCACATTCAGTATCTAATGCCCCACTTTCTATGCTCTGTCCAGTAACTGGATAGTTTGGGCTAAGATTAAATTTAAGGAAAATGTCCCTCCTTTCTCTAACCTACAGAGTAGACATCATGCTAGTTTCTTTCTCTTCACAGTTTCTATCAATCAAGTGGACAAAGAAAGTTTATTAAGCAAGTACCATTTACTCCAACAGTGTGCTGGATCTTGTGGGTGACTGATGAGTAGACCTCTTCCTTCAAATAAAAAATTGTGACCCAATATAGAAAATAGAACAAATTGTAACTGCTATGGCTGAAGTGGAAGTGGGACCCCCAGAGTTCCCTCTTCAAATCCAACTCTGCCTGACTCTATTAGAGTGGCCCGTGATATACCTCCATGGAACTCCCAGGGCTCCTCAGAGAATATTTCAAAGCTACCAATCAAATTCATCCTCTTCATTTCAGAGATGAAGAAACAAATGTCCAAAAAGAGCAAAGAACTAGCCCAAGAGAATGCAGCTATGGTCCTCTGGGTCCTCTACATGTACAAACTTACACATGAAGCCATTTAAAATCCAGATAATTATACACACAAGAGCTTTCTGGAGACCATCACAATTTCATACTTCTCTCTGTAAACTCCCCATCATCCATCACACTGCTTTGGCCATAAGCAGGGCTCAGCAGTTACATTTGGAGTGACAAAATGAAACCAAATAGGTAGTAAGTTTAGGGTATTGACTGTAATTTAAGTAGCCTCAGAGAAAGAAAGACATTACCATGGGGGGGGGGCGCAGGATTTGATTCATTCAGTCAACATTTATTAAGAGTCTATAAGTGCCAGGAGCTGAGAAGAAATTGGGTGTTCAGAAAAGTTCTGTTTAATAATAGTAGGTGTGTGTATGTGTGTGTGTCTCCTATGTTCCAGCAATTGTGCTAGGCATTTTATATGTCATGTAATTTAATCTCCATCATGATAATATCAATAGGTATGTTTAGCTTCATTTTTACAGATGAAAATTCTGAGGCTGAGAGAAGTGGCTTGCTAAAGATCACAAAGCCAGTAAGTGGAGACTCTATTGTGGTGAGCCTAATCAACCTTGCCACCATACCAAGGAACTTTCTTCATATGATAGATCTCAAGCGACAAAAAATAAACAAATGGAGGTGAATTCTTGTCCTGGTGTAGTCACCAATTTTCAGGGTGAAACAGGGCATATCATGGAACCTCCTGGAACCTTGGAAATTCTACCTGAGAAGTAGAACTCAGTGTAGCCTTGCACAGAGGTCTTAGATGACTCCATGAGGTAGAATCTGTGGCATATTTGGCCTTACAAGTGAGGAAAGCATCCAAGTCATTAAAGATGTGATTTTATGTGGAAAGTTTTATAATGAAATCCTCCCAAGAGGCTAAAGTACACCAGGTTTGACCACAGAATCACAGGAAAACAACAATATACTTCCTTAGGGTTACCCACAATCACTGGGGTCATAGTCTTTCTTAACTGTTGAACCAGGATATCTGACCTTCCTAGGCCACAGCTATCCAGACAGAATCCTGAGTCAAAACAAAAACCACTCAGCTGGCTGACTTCTTTCCAATGGCTTTTTGCTGGCTAACATAGAGTAGGAAGTGTAGAGAGGAGGGGAGGTTCTAGGGCAATGGAATATTCATTCCTGGGCCAAACTTGGCAAGCTCATCTGTCATCCAGCTTCAGAGGTGACAGCCCCAATACTCACACAATAAGCAGGGTAGGACAGCTGGGACGTGTAGAACTTGAGGATGGGCTGATCAAGTGAAGCCACTGGGTAGTGAAGATGGATGGAAAACTGCACAGATTTGTTGATGAGCTATGAAAATGGTGAGAAGTGGACAGATTCAGAATATATTATATAGGTATAACCTACTAGGTCTTACTAATGCAGTGGTTTTTCAAGTGTGATCCCTGAAATAATAGTAACACTATTGCCTGGGAACTTGTTAGAAATGCATATCCGTAGGCCCCACCCCTGATCTACTGAATCAGAAACTGGAGATGGAACCCAGCAATCTATTTCAATGGTCCTCCAGGTAAAGTCTGATGCAAAACCAGTGTGCTAATGTTTGATTAATCACTACACTATTGTTTCAAAAAGAAAGAGGGAGGGATGAAGAATGGTTCCAGATTTGGGGTTGGGGAGACATTTACTACTGATGGGGTAGACTAGGAAAGGAGAATGTTGCTGTGGGAGTGGAATTGAAAGTTCTGTTGGAGGTTGTTTGAGATGCCAGTGACACATCCAATGGGGTTGGTTAAGTGGGAAGTTGGATATATGAGTCTGGAACTCAGGGGAGAGATCACAGCTATTCACCTTAATTCTAAGATCCTTGAGAACATGTCTAATTTACCTTAATGGTCCCCCAGAATATACCAGTCCAGTGTAGGGCCCAGAACAGGTGGTTGGTAAATGTCACTGAATGAAGAAAGGCGAGCAAGCTTTTCCTGCTTTCTCTAGTAGACAGAACACTCCCTAAGTATCAAGTGTTCCTCCATTTAATATGTATTTGCTCATCTGGGAAAACAGCTACTCTGAGAAAAGCAGATACCTTAGAATAGATGAGTTTAAAGACTTTCTTACAGCTCACTGACAAATGTCAACTCCTTCCCATTCTCTTTCCTGTGATCAGCATTGTTTGGCTTGACTTACCCATATCTAAATTCCAGAGGTACCAGATCTCCTGTAACTGGCAGTTGAGTGAGCACTGAGGCTGTGTCATTTCTCAAGCTAGGTGACAGAGGAGCCTGCTGAAGCTGCCAGAGCAATGACTGAATGAAGGAAGAAAGGAAAGGAGATACATGCCAATTCAAACCTTGATAAGACAGAATAACCTGAGTGCAATAATAAATCTTCCTGTGGGAGCCCAAAAAGGTAGTGATCCATTTGGACTGGCGAATTTGGAAGGTTTTGGACAAGAAGTGGGGTTTGTTCTGGGTCTTCCTTGAAGAATGATTAGGAATTACAGGCTTGGAATGAGGGAAGGGTGTTCAAGGAGGGACTGACATTGGCAAAGGCCTGGGGGAGTAAAAGTGTATAAGAGAGCAAGGAACGTTCATGTAGATAAAGGATAGGTTGAATGAAAAGGAGTAGTAGCAGGTAAGATTGGAAATGTGGGTCTGGGCCAGACATGTGGAGAAGAGGGGCATGAATGCAACAAATGTATGCAAATATCTGTCCAGTAGACATACAGTAAGAAATGACCTACAGCAAGAAATGATTTTCATAGTGTGACCCAATACACACATACATAGATAAAAACTTGAAACAAAAGTTTCTGAAAAGAATACTTACCATTTCTTATGTATATATGCTGATATTTTCTATCATATTTTGTTATTTTAAAAAATGTTTTACAGGACTGGGACAAGATGGTGGAAGAGTAGGGGACCTCATTTCATCTGGTCCCTTGAATTTAGCTAGATATCTATTAAATCATTCTGAACACCTATGAATTCAACCTAAGATGTAAGAAAAGGATTGCTGGAATTCTACAAATAGAAAAGCAACCACTTTTTGCAAGGTAGGAGGTGCGGAGAAGAGAATCACAGAGGATATATTGGAAGATAAAGGGTGGGGGGGGAGGGATCCTCCATAAGACAGCTACCAGAAAGTGATATAGCCCCTGAGTGCAAAATCAGAACTTTTAGAAGTCTGCTCCAGTGAGAGATGTTCCTGCCTGAAAGGTGCTCAGGTGGCAAAGCAGGGCAGAATTCTAGGTGGGTCAGTGTGGTCTTAGGATTCTCAGGGTAACAGAAAGAATGGGGGTGCCTGAGCTGGGAGAGTTCCCAAGCATTGGAGCAGGGAAATGGCTCTGGTCAGCAAGTCCAGGAGTGGGCTGTCATCTCGGTTTGCCATAAACCACAAGCTGTGGCATGATCAGGTGACCGCTCCCCATGTGGTGGCCCTGCAAAGGGCAGAAACGTGGCAACCCTCCTCCTTCCCCTGGGAGTGGGGGCAGGGAGCACCAATGATTGGGCAACTGCTCTCAGTGTGAGGGGCTTGCAAGTGGCCGGCCCTCTGTGACCCTCCCTCCCCCAGGAGGATCAGTGAGGGTACGCACAGCAGTAGTCTGCAGAGTTTAGTGAAGACTATTTTTCCCTGAGGGTTTACTGAAGAGAGGGGGCCCTGATCTTTCAGTTCTGGGGCTGGAGATTGGGGTGCCACCATTTTTGTTTTCATCCCTAAAGCAGCTCAGAAAGCCTTCAGGAAACAAAAGCCACATAAAGCAACCTGGAGCAGCTTACACTGAGCATAGTCCCTGGAAAGGAGCAGTGCAACTCTGCCCAGGCAAACACACCTGAGATTCAGTGCAGCAGGCCCCTCCCCCAGAAGACCAGCTGGAACATCAGGCAAATACCAAGGTTACAGAGCACACAGAACTGCAAAACTCCAGCGTTAGGGGAAAATAGTATACAGAATTTGAGATTTTTTCCCATGATTCTTTTATCTTTCAGTTTAAAATTTTCCTTTTCTTTTTTTCTTTACAAGTTTCTTATTTTATCAGCACTTAGTTTTTAAGTCTTTTTTAATTTTTTTATTTTTAAAAAATATTTTATTTATTTACTTGACAGAGAGAGACACCGTGAGAGAGGGAACACAAGCAGGGGGAGTGGGAGAGGGGGGAGAAGCAAGCTTCCCGCGGAGCAGGGAGCCTGAGGCGGGGCTTGATCCCAGGACCCTAGGATCATGACCTGAGCCAAAGGCAGCCGTTTAACGACTGGGCCACCCAGGCGCCCCTTTAAGTCTTTTTTTTTAAATTTCAGTTTTACCTTTACATTTTCTAGATATATTCTTCATATTTGGCTTCCTATCAATGTATTCAAATTTTATACATATATATATGTATAAATATATACATATATTTAATGTAACATATATTTTATTTAACAAAAATATATACATATATGTATACATATATAATATATATATATATTTTTTTTTTTTTTGCTTTCTTTACAATTTTGGGATTTAATGTCTTCTAACAAACAGAACAAAACACATGATGTGATGATTGCTGGGTGTTATATGCAACTAATGAATCACTGAACACTACATCAAAAACTAATGATGTACTATATGTTGGCTAATTGAATTTAAATAAAAAAAATACATGTAGGAGCAAGTGGATCACCCTGTTTTGTCCACCTGGGAGATTATATTCCCTCTTTTTTTCCTTTCTCTTTTCTTTTTTGGCCTCACCTCTTCAGATTTGTCTAATATGTATTTTGCTTGGGTCATGGTTGACATTTTTTATTTTGTTCTCTCATACATCCATTCTACTCTGGGCAAAATGACTAGAAGGAGGAATTCACAACAAAAGAAAGAACCAGAGGTAATACTCTCTGCCACAGATCTAATTGATATGAATATAAGGAGGGGTGGGTTAGGTGTGCCCATGAACAGGCAACAGCTCTCAGGGTAGTGGCCCTGTAAACAACAGTATGGAAACACTCAGCTGGGGGGGGGGGCGGGGGCAGAGTGGGAATGTGCACTATCCCAGGACTGCTCTTAGCACCAGGGCCCTACAAAGGGCAGTAATGCAAGGCCCTCAGACTCCCCCTGGGAAGATTGCTGTGGGCATGCACCACACATTCCATGGAGTTTGACACAAAAGAAAGTGAAGACCTTTTATCCCAGAGGGTTTACTAAATAAAGGGGACTGTGATCTTTCAACTCTGGGGCTGGAGAATGGGGTATGGCCATTTTTATTTTGATCCTCTAAACAGGCAAAGAAAGCCTTCAGGGGACAAAAGCCAGGCAGAGGACCAGCTCATATTGAACCCCCTCCCCCCCAGCAAAAGGGTGGTGCAAAGCTGTCCAGGCAAAGACACATGAGAAGTACCACAGCAGGTCCCTCCTCCAGAAGACCAACTGGAAGAACACATGCACAACAAATTTACGGATCCCACAAGACTGTAAAAATCAAGCGCTAGGGAAAAACAGCATATAGAACTTGTGGAATTTCTCATGATCCGTTTATCTCTCAGTCTAAAATTTTCCTTTTTTTTTTTTTTCACTTTTCAACTAGTTTCTAATTTTATCAACACTTTGTTTCTAAGTTGCTTTTTAACTTTTATTTCTTACATCCACAGTTTATAGATATATGCTTCATTTTTGGCTGTTTTTCGATCTATTCAATTATATATATATATACGTTTCTTTGCAATATTGGGATTTTTAGTGTCTTCTAACACACAGACCAAAACTCATTCAGGAATAAGTGGATCACCCTGCTTTTTCCACCTGTGAGATTATATTCTTTCTCCCCACCAACTTTATTTTTGTTTCTTTTTTTTTTAATGTTTTGTTTTTATTTGCTTTTCTGTTTTGGTTTCTGACTGCTTCAGATTTGTCTAGTGTATATTTTGCTTGGGTCATGGTTGATATTTTTGATTCTGTTCACTCACTCATCCATTCTTCTCTGGGCAAAATGACTAAAAGGAGGAATTTGCAATAAAAGAAAGAAGTGGAGGTAATATTCTCTGCCACACACCTAACTGATATGGATATAAGTAAGATGTCAGAGGTGAAGTTCAGGATAACAATTATAAAGTTAATAGCTGGGCTTGGAAAAAGCATTAAAAGACACTAGAGAATATCATAGTGCAGAAATTAGATCTAATCAGGCTGAAATTAAAAATGCTATAACTGAGATGCAGTCTAAATTGGATGCTCTAACAGCTAGGGTGACTGAGGCAGAAGAGAGAGTAAGTAATCTAGAACACAGGTTGACGGAAAGAAAGGAAATTGAAGAAAAGAGAGAAAAACTACTAATAGCCCATGAAAAGAGACTTTGAGAAATCAATGATGCCATTAAATATACCAATGTTAAATTAACTGGGGTGCCAGAGGGTGAAGACAGAGGCCAGAAGTTATATTTGAGCAAATCATAGGTGAGAACTTCCCTAATATGGGGAAGGAAACAGGCATTTATGTTCAACAGGTAGAGAGGACCCCTCCCCAAATCAATAAAAATAGATCAACATTCTGACGTACAATAGTGAGGCATAGTTCAGAGAAATTTGCAAATTTCAGAGAAAAAGAGAAACTCCTAGAGCAGCTCGAAATATAAGTCTCCTTACCTACAGAGAGAGGAACATCAGAATAATATCAGACCTATCCACAGAGACCTGGCAGGACAGAAAGGGCTGGCATGATATAGTCAGGGTACTAGTAATGAGAAGAACATGCAGCTAAGAATACTTTATGCAGCAAGGCTGTCATTCAGAATAGAAGGAGAGATAAATAGCTTCCAGGACAGACAGAAACTGAAGGAATGTGAGACCACCAATCCCGCCCTCAAGAAATATTAAGGGGGATCCTGTAGTCGAATTGAGAGCCCAAGAGTAACACAGACCAGAAAGAAACAGACAAGCTACAGAAACAGGGACTTTATAAGTAATACAATAGCAATAAATTCATATCTTTCAATAGTTATTCTTAATGTAAATGGGCTAAATAAATGCTCCAGTCAAAAGACACAGGGTATCACACTGGATAAAAAAGCAAGACCTATCTATATGCTGTCTATAAGAGACTTATTTTAGACCGAAAGTCACCTCCAGACTGAAAATGAGGTGGTGGAGAACCATTTATCATGCTAATGGACCTCAAAAGAAAGGTGGGATAGCAATCCTCATATCAGACAAATTAGATTTAAACAAAAGACTGGAGAAAGGGATGAAGAGAGATACTATATCATATTTAAAGGGTCTATCCAACCAGAAGACCTAACATTTGTAAATATTTATGCCCCCAACATGGGAACAGCCAATTATATAAACCAATTAAAAACCAAAGTAAAGAAATATATTGATAAGAATAAATTAATAGTAAGGGACTTCAACACCACACTCACAGCAATGGACAGCTCATCTAAGCAGAAGATCAACAACGAAACAAGGACTTTGAATGACAGACTGGACAAGATGGGCTTCACAGATATATGAAGAACATTCCATCCTGAAACAACAGAACACCCATTCCTCTCCAGTGCACAGGGAACATTCTCCAGAATAGATCACATACTGGGTCACAAATCAGGTCTCAACTGATACCAAAAGATTGGGATTATTCCCTGCATATTTTCAGACCACAGTGCTTTGAAACATGAATTCAATCACAAGAGGAAATTTGGAAGGAACTCACACACATGGAGGTTAAAAAGAATCTTATGAAACAATGAATGGGTCAACACAGAAATTAAAGAATTTTCATTGAACACTTCACCAAAACTAATGATGTACTATATGTTGGCTAATTGTATTTAAATAAAAAAGAAAGAATTTTAAAAATTCATGGAAACTAATAAGAATGAAAACATATCTGTTCAAAATCTTTGGGATACAGGAAAGGCAGTCCTAAGAGGGAAAGTACATTGCAATACAAGCCTCTCTCAATAAATTAGAAAAATCTCAAAAACACAAGCTAACCTTACACCTAAAGGAGCTGGAGAAAGATCAGCAAATAAAGCCTAAACCAAGCAGGAGAAGACAAATAATGAAGACTGGAGGCAATTTCAATGAAATAGAAACCAGAAGAACAGTAGAACAGATCAATGAAACTATAAGCTGGTTCCTTGAAAGAATTAATAAGATCGATAAACATCTGGCCAGACTTATGCAAAAGAAAAGAGAAAACACCCAAATTGCTAAATTCATGAATGAAAGGAGAGAGATCATGACCAATACCAATGAAATACCAACAATCTTAAGAATATATTATGCGCAACTATATGGCAACAAATTAGGCAATCTGGAAGAAATGGATGCATATCTAGGAACCTATAAACTACCAAAACTGAAACAGGAAGAAGTAGAAAATCTGAACAGACCCATAACCAGGAAGGAAATTGAAGAAGTATTCAAAAACCTCTGAGAAAACAAGATTTCAGGGCCAGATGGCTTCCCAGGGGAACATTTAAACACATGTTTAAATGAGGAAATAATACCTATTCTACTGAAGCTGTTTCAAAAAACAGAAATGGAAGGAAAACTTCCAAACTCATTCTTTGAGGCCAGCATTACCTTGATACCAAAACCAGAGAAAGACCCCAACAAAAAGGAGAATTACAGACCAATATCCCTGAATAATACGGATGCCAAAATACTCACCAAGATACTAGCCAATAGAATCCAAGAGTATATTAAAAGGATTATTCACATGAACAATTGGGACTTATTCCTGGGATGGAAGGGTGGTTCAACATTCACAAAAAAATCAACGTGATAGAGTATATTAATAAAAGAAAAGGCAAGAAACATATGATCCTTTCAATTGATGCAGAAAAAACATTTGACAAAATACAGCATCATTTCTTGATTAAAACTCTTCAAAGAGTAGGGATAGAGGCAACATACCTCAATATCATTAAAGCTATCTACGAAAAGCCCACAGCAAATATCATTCTCAATGGGGAAAAACTGAGAGCATTTCCTATAAGGTCAGGAACATGAAAGGGATGCCCGCTCTTACCATTGTTGTTCAACATAGTACAAGAAGTCCTAACCTCAGCAATCAGAAAATAAAAATAAATAAAAGGCATTCAAATGGGAAAAGAAGAAACCAAACTCTCACTCTTCATAGATGACAGGACACTTTATGTGGAAAACAAAAAGACTCCACCCCAAAAGTGCTAGAACTCATACAGGAATTGAACAACATGGCAGGATATAAAAATCAATGCACACAAATCAATTGCATTGCTATACAATAACAATGGGACTGAAGAAAGAGAAATCAAGGAATTGATCCCATTTACAATTGCACCAAAAACCATAAGATACCTAGGAATAAAAGTAACCAAAGAGGTAAAGGATCTGTAATCTAAAAACTATAGATCACTTATGAAATAAACTGAGGAAGATACAAAGAGATGGAAAAACATTCCATGTTCATGGATTAGAAGAACTAATATTGTTAAAATGTCGGGGCACCTGGGTGGCTCAGTTGGTTAAGCGACTGCCTTTGGCTCAGGTCATGATCCTGGAGTCCCAGGATCAAGTCCCGCATTGGGCTCCCTGCTCAGCAGGGAGTCTGCTTCTCCCTCTAACCCTCCTCCCTCTCATGCTCTCTGTCTCTCATTCTCTCTCTCTCCCAAATAAATAAATAAAATCTTAAAAAAATATATTGTTAAAATGTCTATGCTGCCTAGAGCAATCTACTCATTCAATGTGATCCCTGTCAAAATACCATCAACAATTTTCACAGAGCTAGAACAACCAATCCTAAAATTTGTATGGATCCAGAAAAGACCCTGAATTGCCAGGGGAATGTTGAAAAATAAAACCAAAGCTGGGGGGCATCACAATGCCTGATTTCAAGCTATATTACAAAGCTGTGACCATCAAGACAGCATGGTATTGGCACAAAAACAAACACATAGATCAATGGAACAGAAGAGAGATCAGAAATGGACCCTCAAGTCTATGGTCAACTAATCTTTGACAAAGCAGGAAAGAATATCCAATGGAAAAGGACAGTCTCTTCAATAAATGGTGCTGGGAAAATTGGACAGCCACATGCAGAAGAATGAAACTGACCATTCTCTTACATCATACACAAAGATAAATTATAAATGTATGAAAGACCTCAATGTGAGACAGGAATCCATCAAAATCCTAAAGAAGAACACAGGCAACAACCTCTTCAACCTCGGCCACAGCAAATTCTTGCAAGACATGTCTCTAAAGGCAAAGGAAACAAAAGCAAAAATGAACTATTGGGACTTCATGAAGATAGAAAGTTTCTGCACAGCAAAGGAAATAGTCAACAAAACTAAAAGGCAACCTATAGAATGGGAGAAGATATTTGAATATGACACATCACATAAAGGGCTGGTATCCAAGATCTATAACAAACTTATCAAACTCAACACCCAAAAACCAAATAATACAGTCAAGAAAAGGGCAGAAGACATGAACAGACATTTCTCCAAAAAAGACAAAAATGGCCAACAGAGACCTGAAAAATGCCCAAGATCACTTGTCATCAGGAAAATACAAATCAAAACCATAATGAGTTACCATCTCACACCAGTCAGAATGGCTAAAATTAACAATAAGGGAAGAACAAATGTTGGCAAGGATGCAGAGAAAGGGGAACCCTCTTACACTGTTGGTGGGAATGCAAGCTGGTACAGCCATTCTGGAAAACAGTATGGATGTTCCTCATGAAGTTAAAAATTGAGCTACCCTACGACCCAGTAATTGTACTATTAGGTACTTACCCCAAAGATAGAAATGCAGTGGGGGCACCTGCACCCCAATGTTAATAGCAGCAATGTCCACAATAGCTAAATTGTGCAAAGAGCCAAGATGTTCATCGACAGATGAATGGATAAAGAAGTGGTATACATATACAATGGAATATTACTCAGCCATCAGAAAGGATGAATACTTACCATTTACATGGACATGGATAGAACTAGATGGTATTATGCTGAGCAACATAAGTCAATCAGAGAAAGATAATTATCATATGGTTTCACTCATATGTGGATTATAAAAAACAGTGCAGAGGACTATAGGGGAAGGGAGGGAAAACTGAGTGGTAAGTCATCAGAGAGGGAGAAAAACCATGAGAGACTCTTAACTATAGGAAAGAAACTGAGGCTTGCTGAAAGGGAGGTTGGTGGGGGGAAGGGGTAATTGGGTGATGGGCATTAAGGAGGGCACATGATGTAATGAGCACAGGGTGTTATACGCAACTGATCAATTATTGAACACTACATCTGAAAGTAATGATGTACCATATGTTGGCTAACTGCATTAAATAAAAGAATAATAAAAATATTTTAAAAATATTTTATAGATGCTACTGGCAACTGATTGATTTTCTCATGAAACATATTGTTCATGACCTGTGTTTTGAAAAATATTGCTATAGGCAATGGGAAGTTGATAAATGTGTTTGAGAGAGAACATAATAATAACCAGTGCTGGGGCACCTGGGTGGCTCAGTTGGTTGGGCAACTGCCTTTGGCTCGGGTCATGATCCTGGAGTCCCTGGATCGAGTCCCGCATTGGGCTACCTGCTCGGTGGGGAGCCTGCTTCTCCTTCTAACCCTCCCCCCTCTCATGTACTCTCTCGCTCTCTCTCATTCTCGCTCTCTCAAATAAATAAATCTTAAAAAAAATAACCAATGCTTTAGGAAGATAGTTCTTATAGCAATGTGGATGGCATTGAATACAGGGAAGGAGAATGAAGACAGGAAAGTAATTCTATAGGTAGAATTACAAACATGCAGTTCAGTCTTGATGAAGGCATAAAATGTGGCAGTTATTGTGGAAGTGGAGGGTGGGGCAGGGATTTAACCCATATGGCAAACATAGAAACAGTAGGACTTGCTAAGAGTCAGAGACAATTTGTAAAAAAGAAAGTGTAAGCAACACTGACATTTAGGTTTCAATAGTTATATTCGGAGAATAATGGCATTAAACCAGAACCTGGACTGGGGTAGGGAGAGACAAAGTCATAAGAGTTGGCCAACTTAAGCACCATCTGTGGAACAACCAGGTGGACAAACCCACTGCAGTGTGGGATGTATTGGGCTGAAGTTTGGAAGGAAGGTAGGGGGATAGAGATTGGGGATTTGAAGGTAATATTTGAAGTCGTAAGAGTATAGCTGGTCACCCAGGAGAATGTGTAAAGAAAAAGAGAGGACCCAGAACAGAAACTTACACTTAAGGAAATCTACTTCACACCACAAAACAGGCATGTCTCTGAGATATTGTGGATTCTGTTCCAGATCACTGCAATACAGTGAATATTGCAATAAAGAGAGCCAATATTTTTTTTTGTTTCCCAGTCCATAAAAAGCTGTTTACACTGTACTGTAGTCTATTAAGTGTACAATAGCATTATGTCTAAAAAAAGATGCCCCTACATTAATTAAAAAATACTTTATTGCTAGAAAACTGCTAACCATGATGTGACCTTTTAATGAGTCATAATCTTCTAGCTAGTGGAAGGTCTTGCCTTGATCTTGATGTCTGCTGAATGATCAGGGTGATGGTTGGCAAAAGGTGTGGTTGTTTTGTCAATTTCTTAAAATAAGACAATGAAGTTTGCCATATCAATTGACTCTTCCTTTCATGAATGATGTCTCTGTGGCATGTGATGATGTTTGATACCATTTTACCCACAGAAATTCTTTCAAAACAAGTCAATCCTCTCAAAAGCTGCTGCTGCTTTATCAACTAATATTTATGTACTATTCCAAATCTTTTGTTGTCATTTCAACAATCTTCACAGCATCTTCACAGGAGTAGATTCCATCTCAAGAAACCACTTTCTTTGCTCATCCATGAGAAGCAACTCCTCATCTGTTGAAGTTTTATCATGAGATTGCAGCAACCCAGTTACATCTTCAGGTTCTACTTCTAATTTCAGTTCTCCTGCTATTTCTACTACATCTGCAATTACTTCCTTCATTGAAGTCTTGAACCCCTCAAAGTCATCCATGAGGGTGCAATTAATTTCTTCCAAACTCTTGTCAATGTTGATATTTTGACTACTTCCCATAAACCATGAGTGTTCTTAATGACATCTAGAATGAACATTTTCCAGGTTTTCAATTTACTTTGCCAAGATCCATCAGAGGAATCACTATCTATGGCAGCTATGCCCTTAGAAAATGTATATCTAGAAGGTGAAATTACTTCTTGATCCATAGGCTACATAATGGATGCTGTGTTAGCAGGTATGGAAACAACATTAATCTCTTGTTTGTTTTCATCAGAGCTCTTGGATGACCAGGTATCTTGTCAATGAGTAGCAATATTTTGAAAGGAATCATTTTTTTTTTCTCAATAGTAGGTCTCAACAGTAGGCTTAAAATATTCAGTAAGCCATGTTGTAAACAGATGTGTTCTCATCAAGGCTTTGTTATTCTGCTTATGGACCACAGGCAGAAAAGATTCAGGATAATTCTTAAGGGCACTAGGATCTTCAGAATGGTAAATGAGCCTTGTCTTCAACTTAAAGTCACCAGCTGCATCAGCCCATAACAAGAGAGTCAGCCTGTTTTTTGAAGCTTTGAAACTAGGTGTTGACTTCTCTCTAGCTATGAAAGTCCTAGATGGCATCTACTTCCAATATAAGGCTATTTAATTTACATTGAAAATCTGTTGTTTAGTGTACCCACCTTTATTAATTATCTTAGCTACATTTCTGGATAACTTGCTGCAGCTTCTACATCAGTGCTTGCCTTCACCTTATACTTCTGTGTTATGGAGAAGGCTTCTTAAAACTCATGAACCAACCTCTGCTAGCTTCAAACTTTTCTTCTGCAGCTTCCTCACCTCTCTCAGCCTTCACAGAAATGAAAAATGTTAGGGCCTTGCTCTGGATTAGGCTTTGGCTTAAGGGAATGTTGTGGCTTGTTTTATCTTCTAACCAGACCACTAAAACTTTCTCCATATCAGCAATAAGGCTGTTTTTATTTCTTATTATTCACTGGAGCAGCACTTTCAACTCCTTCAAGAAATTTTCCTTTGCATTCACAACTTAGTTAACTGGCACAAGAAGCTTAGCTTTTGGCCTATCTCAGCTTTTGACTTGCCTTTCTCAATAAGTTTAATAATTTCTAGCTTTTGATTTAAAGTGAGAGATGTGTTTCTCTCACTTCAACACTTAGAGATCATTGTAGGCTTATTAATTGGCCTAATTTCAATATTGATGTGTCTCATGGAATAGGGAGGCTCAAGGAGTTGGAGAAAGATGGAAAAACAGTTGGGCAGTAGAGCAGTCAGAACAGACATTTACTAAGTCCACCATTTTATATGGGTGCAGTTCATGGCACCCTCAAACAATTACAATAGTACATCAAAGATCACTAACCACTGATCACCATAACAAATACAATAATAATGAAAAAGCTTGAAATATTACAAGAATTACCAAAATATGACATGGAGACATGAAGTGAGCAAATGCTATAGGAAAAATGTCACCCAAAATCTTGCTTGATGCAGGGTTGACACAAACCCTTAATTTGTAAAAACAAAACAAAACAAAACAAAACACTATCTGCAAAGCACAAGAAAATGAGGTACACCTGTTTATACTTCCAAAATGTGTTTTCCTTTCTTAAGCAGGGAAAACTCATTGTGTATAGATATGTGTGCACCAGGGCATGGTTGGATGTAATGTGTGTGTATGAATGGAATGTGCATGATAAGGAGATATTAGTATGCATCTGGGGAGCTGGTGAAGGGCTCTGGTTCATTTAGTGATGGCTGCACTCACTTTCTCTCCCTCATAGCTTCTTTTCTTCCCTCTTTTCTATCTCCTTTCTTTTGTTCTATTCTCCCTGTCCCCTTTCTACATATCTGCATGTTCCTTCACCACCAATTGAAAGCCTAACGAATAGGTTGGCAAAACAGACCAGTGTGAGATTTGGGGGCTATGGTATGAAGCATAGTATTGGGAGTGTGGTTGGGATTGAGAGAAAAGACAGGGCTGGACCTGTGGTCAGAGTCAGGAGTAGGGAATGGTCTGTGGTTGGAGAATCTATTCCTGAAACATTTCCCATTTCAAATTCTGCCACTGGTATGCATGAACACTGAATATGAATGAGTTTCTTTCTGGGCCTGGGCCTGGGGGGGTCTGTCTAGCTTCCAGCTTGTCTTAATCATGTCTTTTGATGATGTTGCCATCATCACTGCTACTTAAGCTCAGAAGTGACATTATTATTATTTTTTAACAGAAATAGGCTGCTCTGCTCATACCTTCTAGGGATTTGAGACTAGAGCAGTTAAAGAACTGTAAATAATAGTTAATGAGAGTATCAGCATTTGTTGAAATGCGTATGCCATGTGAATAGGAGGATGTATTCTCTCTTCCTTTTCTTAGCTGTGTGACCATAGATAGGTTATCTAACCTCTCTGAACCTCAGTATCATTACTATAAAATGGGGATAATAATTCCTACCACAGATTTCCACTAGGACAATCAAATATAAATGAGCCAAGAGCTCTGAAATTAGGTGATCAACAAATGTGAGCTCCTTTCTCCAGTTCCTTCTACCCCTTCCTTTGCTCCCTCCTTCTTTCCCCCTCCCATACATGTTTACCTGTCCCATGTGTGAACATCAGGTATGTATTTATAGTACTTTCCCCACTTTAAATTCTTAAACCAAGTGATGTAACCTTTGTATATTACTATAAAATTGTCTAAAGCAAGCTAATTTAAATGACTTTGGGGGCATACATATTTAGAATTGTTATGTCCTCTTGGTGGTTTGACCCTTTCTCATTATGTAATATCCCACTCTGTTCCTGGGATTTGTCTTTGCTCTGAAATCTGCTTTATCTGACATTAACATAGCTGCTCCTGGTTTCTTTTAAAGTTTCCATGGTATCTTTTCCCCTCCTTTTACTCTTAGCTTCCCTATATCATTATATTTGAAGTGCATTTACTTATAGATAGTATATAGTTGGATTGTTTTCTTTTTAAATCCACTCTTTCACATTGGTGTCTAGACCATTTATATGTACAAAATTATCGATATGTTAAGGCTCAGCCTGCCATTTTAGTTATCTGTTTGTTCTATCTGGTTTTAGTTTTTGTTCTTTTTGTTTTTGTTTTTTTGTTTTTTGTTTTGCCCTGCTTTCCTGTGGGTGACTTGAAAATTTTTTTAATTCCATTTTGATTTATCTATAATGTTTTTGAGTGTATCCCTTTGTACAGCTTTTTTAGTGTTTCTTCTCATTATTACATTATGTATACATAATTTATCACAGTCATCTAATGTCATCATTGTATCAGCTCAAGTGAAATATAAACCTCACCTCCCTTTACACTCCCCTATTTGTGACATGAATGTCTTAAGTGTTTACATACACTGAGAACTGCATGAGACAGTGTGATAAATTTTGATCCAATCATCAAGCATAATTCAGACAACTCAAGAGGAAAAGACTTCTCTTGTATTTACCCATGCTTTTGCTCACTGTATTCTTCCTTGCAAAATTCCTTTTATTGTTTGTTTTGTGTTTAAAGAACTTACTTTAGTCATTCTTATAAGGTAGACCTCCTATTGGTAAATTCCCTGCTTCAATTCACTTTAAAATGTCTTGATTAATCCTTTTATTCATGTAGGATATTATCACTGGACATAGGATTTGGGGTTTCATTTGGGATTTCATTCAGGATTCATGATTCTCTTCTTTCAGCACTTGGAAAATGTGTCACTTTCTGCTAGGGCCTCATCAGTGTCTGATGAGAAATCTGTTGTCTTCTAAACTTTTTCCCCTGAAGGTATAGGTAAAGTGTTGTTTCTCTTTGGTTGCTTTCTAGATCTTTCCTTTGCCTTTGTTTTCAGAAGGTTGATTATGATGTGTCTTGGTGTGAATTTCTTCACATTTATCCTGATGGTGTTTGTTTTGCTTGTTGAATCTGGAGGTTCATGTCCTTTGCTCAATTTGGGAAGTTTTACCCACTATTTCTCTAAGTACTTTCCTAGTCCTGAATTTTTCTCCTCTCTTCCTGAGATTCTGTTGACATAAATGTTAGATCTTTTGTTATAGTCCCACAGGCCTGGAGGCTCTGCTTAATTCTTTCTTTTTTCTTATTTTTTTGGAATCTAATTTTCCTTCGTTCAGATTGTGAGATTTCTACTGTTTGATGTTTAAGTTGTCTTATTTTTTTTCCTATCTTCTCCATCTTGCTGTGGAGCCCATCCACTAGTTTGTATAATTTTTTTTGGCCATTGTATTTTTTCAGTTCACAAATTTCTATTTGGTTCTCCTTTATGTTTTATATAACCTTGCTAAGACTTTCTATTTATATGCTGAGGTATTTGATTTTATCATTTGTTTTAAGTGTGTTGCAATCACTTAGTGAATACTTCAAAATCTTTGTAAGATAATTCTAACATCTGTGTCATCTCAATGTTCACAAGGATTTACTTTCTCTTGTCATTTAAATTGATAATCTTGGTATGGCAAGTGATTTTTCTAAAAATTATATTTGGACAATGGATCTCTTTTAAAACTTTTGGTTATGCAGACCTGCCATGTTCCTTTTGCAGCAAGTGAGCAGTTTAATCCAGGTTCTCCACTGGGTCTCTGGTTGACATCCAGGTTTGCAAGGGGCTCCTTGTTACTGCTGGCTGCTGGTGGGAGCTCAGCCCTCTCTGTAGGCCACTGATGTAGCCATCCCAGCTAGCAGTAGGAATGCCTGACTTATAATGGTAAGGGTAAAGGCTCCCCATGTGGTCTGCACTGGGAAGGGTTACTTCCCTTTCTCCCAACTGTACCTTCTTTTGGGGTGGGAAAGAGGTTTCTTTAAAATCCAGTAAGAAGGGGCGCCTGGGTGGCTCAGTTGGTTAGGCGACTGCCTTCGGCTCAGGTCATGATCCTGGAGTCTCTAGATCGAGTCCCGCATCGGGCTCCCTGCTTGGCGGGGAGTCTGCTTCTCCCTCTGACCCTCCCAACCCTCCCCCCTCTCATGTGCTCTCTCTCTCTCAAATAAATAAATAAAATCTTTAAAAAAATAAAAATAAAAATAAAATCCAGTAAGAACAGAAATCTAGGCTCTTCACTTGCAGGCCTAAGCTTCTTATTAGCTATATTGTTATTATGATAGCTGGCCTTCTGACACACCAAAGTATCTCACTCCTTATTTCCTTATGATTTTGCAGAAAAATATTGCAACATAACCGCCCACCCCCCCAGCCTTTCCTAGACCCTCTGTGGGATAGAGTGGGAAAACCAGCACCTCTGCACACAAATTGACTGGGTTCCTGTCAAAATCTGGCATTTTCAAGCTGTTTGACTCTGGGAAAGTTACCTAAATGTTCTGACCTTCCATTTTCCCAGTTGTAATGAGGTGTAGGAAGCTCTCAGGACTCTTGCTGAAATAAGCAGTAGTGGGTCAATGAACTTGGCATACCATGTGCTCAATAAATAATAGTTCCCTTCCCTTTACACCCCAGCAGAAGTAGAGATGCAACCCCTCCAAAGGACAAAAAAGCTCAAGTACTTCCCTATACCACCTACATGTGTGAGTTTCACCAAAGACATCAACTCCAAGGGTTAAGTCTCTTGGTCTAAAGTCTTATTTCTTAAAGAGACACACTTGATATCCACATCCTTTCCCCCAGGTTCCATGAAAGCTCTAAAGGGAGACTGTCCAACCCAGGCCACCCTCAAAATGAGGGTGGAAGCTGGGGCGGGCGAGGGGGACTGGTTCTGGCAAAGCAGAGTAGGTGAAGGAAAGCCTGGTGTGATCCCAGACAGTCTACTTGACTGGCGATACTGTGTTCTGAGCAAGGACAACATCATCACCTTGCCAAAGCTGCGCCTGGAAGGAAAGGGTCAGTACGCAGGCAACTCCCACTTTGCTGGCCTGCCCTTCACCTCTGGCACCTTAAAGCTGCAGCTGAGTTCCCACCATCTGGCACAGCCACCGCCTCCCCCCATCTCCATTGCTCCCATCCCCCTTACAGAGCACCGGGTAGGAGAGGAAGAAGGTGGTGAATGTGTGAATGCAAAAAATAAACACGCGCGAGTGCTTGCAGTCCCACCAGTCCCAGCTTGCCGGATACTTCTGCACCCCCAGCTCTCAGTCCCTGGCGGCCGCCACCAGCCCCAGTGTGCTGGACTTTGCTCTCAAAAGGCTAGCCTGAGCTCTAGGTCCTGAAGTTGATCAGGAGACTGAAAAAAATCTTGACTCCGAAAGAGCAAGGAGTCACATACACCATGGAGCCAACAAACCCTAAAAAAATAATGGATCTAAGAATGCTGTCCCCCAACTACCACCCCAAGATGAAAAAAGCTGTCTTGGAACCAACACCACCACCACCACCCACCGCCCACTCCCACCCCGTCCTCCCCAACCCCCGTGTGTCTCCATCTGGCTTTCTCTCTGACATCTGGCAAGAGGTCTCTCTTGGTCAGTTTCTCCGCTAGCCTCA
Source organism: Mirounga leonina (assembly GCF_011800145.1). Lineage (NCBI taxonomy): Eukaryota > Metazoa > Chordata > Mammalia > Carnivora > Phocidae > Mirounga > Mirounga leonina. The sequence goes on from NW_023270096.1 coordinate 161,775, forward strand.
GTCCCGACACCTTCCAGCCTCCCTCCTATCCTTGAATTCCGTGAATGTGTTCCTTTCCCGCCCCTCTCCACAAGTAGCTTAACAATAGATACTTTCCGTAGGTAACTCAGCTCTCTCCCGCAGCGGGGTATTTCGGGGGCCTCAAGGGGTCTGAGGGGGCGCTGCAATGTTCCACTTACCTGATCTCTTTAATGCTTTCCAATTTGCACATGATTTCTTGCTCATCTGCCATGATTTTCACTCTCAATTTCACGTCCCGAGAAATGTACAAACACACACGACCAGGGATACAATAGACACAACGTAACCACCGCCTCCGGGCATGGGGCTCTGAGCTTGTGCGGTAGGGATTCAGAGCAGCCCTGGGAGCTGTAGTCCGCAGCGCCTGGACCAGCCAGGCAGCCCAGGGACCAGCGGGACTACAACTCCCAGAAGGCCAAGCGAGACGTTCCTGTTTCTCTTCCTGCTGTCATGTTTTAAATCAATTTGTCACAGATAATTATGTCAAAGGTTGTGAGGTGTTCAAGGGAACGAGGATATTCGTCTGGCCCATGCGGGAAAAATGGGAAAAAGTACCCCAGAAGGCAACTGGAGAGATAAGAGACGTACTCACACCCTTCCATTCCCGGGGCCCTTATGCCTACCCACTCCCAAAAGATAACCAGGAGTCCCTAATTAGTGGACGCTTTCTCGCTGGAGAGAAACCCTGCAGAAGAATTCTCTTTTGAGATGTTGAATGTTCTGGCTGCTGCATGGGAATTAGTGGCTTTGGCATTCAGATGGAGATGAGGGGGGTGGGATTAGAGAAGAGGCGGGGGAGGAAGGAGGGAGCAGCTGCTAAAGCTGGGGGAATGGGGGAGTGACCTAGTTCCTTCCAGCCCTCCATTCATTCTAAAAACAGTTACTGAGCTCAGATCTTTTTATTCTTTTTTTTTTTAATTCAAATCGGTGTAGTGTTTAATGATTTATTAGTTGTATATAACACGCAGTGCTCATCAGATCAGGTGCCCTCCTTAATGCCAATTACCCAGTTACCCCATCCTCCCACCCACCTCTCTTTCTGCAACCCTCAGTTTGTTTCCCAGAGTCAAGAGTCTCTCATGGTTTGTCTCCCTCTCTGATTTCTTCCCATTTAGTTTTTCCACCCTTCCACTATGATCCTCCCTGCTGTTTCTTATATTCCACATATGAGTGAAACCATATGATAATTGTCTTTCTCTGATTGACTTATTTCACTTAGCATAATCCCCTCCAGTTCCATCCATGGTGATGCAAATGGTAGGTATTCATCCTTTCAGATGGCTGAGTAATATTCCATTGTATATATAAACCACATCTTCTTTATCCATTCATCTGTTGAAGGACATCTCAGCTCCTTCCACAGTTTGGCTATTGTGGACAGATTTTGCCAGTCAATGAAAGAGGTACTGGGGGGGGAGGTCACTGGGTGAGGCAAAAATAAATAAAAACAAGTCCTTGGCTTTGAGGAACTGGAGACTGTAAGGTGACCCATTAATTATAGTGCAGTATTCTATCATAATACAGGAATGGATAAGGTGTAACCTGAGCAGAGAAGATGTAAATAGGTCTCAAAAAGTGACTGAGAATTTGCCAGATGATTGAGGAGGATGGACTTTCCAGGAGAGGGCACAACAGATATAGGAAGGAAAGGACAAGTGGGCCATGGTGTCGAGGTATAAGGTTCATAATCTGGCATGTGGAGATGGGAAAGAGGAGTGGGAAAAGTATGTAGAAAAGGTAGGTTGGAGCCAGAATGTGAAAGACCTTGAATGTCACACTAAAGAATTTGGACTTAATCATATAGCCACACATTTATTCAATATACATTTATTAAATGCTTACTGTGTGCCAAACAATGCCAAATTATTTTATGTTTCAAAGCATGGGAGTAATAAGATTGCAGGATGTCTTAGGAAGGTGACTCTAGGGGCAAAGTGGAAAATGATTTAGAGGCGATGAGAGTATGTAAGAAATAGTTACTCTCAGAGCACAGGCCCAGAGAGCTGGGCTTCAGACAAAAAGAGGAATTTGGTTCACTCCCAACTAAAGTGAATCAGAACTCTCTCTGAGCTTGTTCTTTCTTTTTCTGGGCCTCAGTTTTCTCATTTGAAAAATGAACCTATTTAGCCCCACTTTAAGGGCTTGTTGTGAGTACTCAAAGAAAACATCCCCAATGGTGCAGAATACAGGGCTTGATATTTTTTAGGTGCTAGAGAAAAGTTAGTGGAATATAAATCTCAGGACATTCTGGGAATGTCCACACTGATTTAAAGAGTTCTCTAGGGAAAAAAATAAAGCCCTTCTCTTCTTTGGATCCCAGACATACCTTTCACAACCAGGAAATTCTCAAGGTGTTGTCTAATACTTTTTTCATGGTCTTGAAGATCCCTGTCATGTAGTGCTACTAGCAAGCATTTGAAGACTATACAGTTAGTTGGTCACAAAGACTGTGGGTCTGAGCTACCCTACCATAGAGTCCAGAGGCAAGAAGTGGCCCCAGCCCTATCTTATAAGAGGAGGGTAAAGGGAACAAGTCCGTGTAAATGTCTGGCCTGTATCAGCTACTGTGCTGAGAGGTGCATGTGCAGTCCCTTATTTGATCTTCACAACCACTATGAAGGTGGTAAGTAGATTCATCCCCTTTGACAAGGAAGAAAACTGACTCATATAAGGAAAGTGGCTTGGCCCAAGGCCACATGTTAAGTTACAAAGCTAGAGCCTGGGCTGGGTTGGACCAAGTTAGTTGGAGATTAAAAAGGGTGTATGTGGGTGCCTGGGTGGCTCAGTTGGTTAAGCGACTGCCTTCGGCTCAGGTCATGATCCTGGAGTCCTGGGATCGAGTCCCGCATCGGCCTCCCTGCTCGGCAGGGAGTCTGCTTCTCTCTCTGAACCTCCCTCCTCTCATGCTCTCTATCTCATTCTCTCTCTCAAATAAATAAAAAAAAAATCTTAAAAAAAGGTGTATGTATGAAAAAATATGGAGATCAAAAGTAAAATGGGGTCTTAGATGTATGTACTTATGTCAAACATACATTGCTTTATACTATGAGTTAACTCTGGTTTGAAGAGAAATGGAAGGTGTGTTTGGTAATGTGTGGGAAGCAGTTTAGGAATTTCCTTAGAGATTTTAAAACTAATATTTCTTCTTTCACTATCCACTTACTCTTTGAATCTTAATCTTGCTCTGTTCACATATCTGGTAAGGGTCTAGATGTGGCTTTGCATCTGTTTAAATTAAATGTATTAATAGCTTCACAGTCTGATTTTGAAAGTAATTTTGCAAATATCTTGTCTTTCAAACCTCACTAAAACTAAGGAAACAGGCCAAGAGGGGCAAAGGACTTGTCCAAAGTCACCCACCCCATCTGACACAGAAACAGGACTCCTAACTCAGGACCTTGTGCTCTTCCTATAGCCCCACATGCCTTTATCAAGCTGCTGTGGTCCCCATGGAATCCAATGTCTCTGTTACTTTAGCCAGATGGTATTCTCCAATATGGGGAGCCTATGGAGGGCCAAGTATGTCCTATGCCCCCAATCCATAGACATTAAAAGGAAATTACAGTTAATGTGGAAGGAGGGATCTTGGGAGCACCTAAAGCTTGGAAGGTTTGTGCTATGTGTAACAATCAAGGTATCCAATCAAGGAAAGGGTTCTTAAGCCTCTTAACTTCTATGAGTTTATCTTGGCTTCTTGACCTCTTAAATGACAGGTATCTCACCTGCTGTTTACTGAGTTGTAAGAAACCAGGCTAGCAAGGAAGGGAAGGAAAACTTTAAAGATAAGAGAGGGGAATAGAAAGAAATTGTAGCCCTCTGCCCCTTCTCCTGAAGCAGTACTTAAAACAATACCTTCAAGGCAAGCTGGTAGCCTTCCTATAGTAAGTGTTCAATAACTCTCAATTGATTAGAAGTCTGTAATGGATGAGAGAATATATAGGAGCTGTACTAGTGGTGAGTTCTAATGCATTATTTTATTAGAAAAAATGATTGATTTGGGGTGGCGAGGGAAAAACAAACTTAGTCCTATCAGGACCAACACTGTCCTTATTAGTAAGACATAGGTAAGAAGGGCAAGGAATGTTGGGGTGAATACCATTAAAATGCAAGGAATTAGCAAAGGAGAAGCCAGCCAGTTGCTTGTTGACATGATGCTTTCAGGAAGTAGATCAAGAATTAAGAGTAGAGGCCAAAATGTTTGAATTCATGTATCTTTTTCTGTGCTTCAATACTGAACTGAACAAAAAGAGGAGGCAGAGGTGCAACAACAACTTTAAATCTGAATTACCTTTCAAAAAGTGCTGCCAAGTACTTATTAAGTTTCTCAAATCATGTTTCTTTTTTTTTTAAGATTTTATTTATTTGACAGAGAGAGACACAGCGAGAGAAGGAACACAAGCAGGGGGAGTGGGAGAGGGAGAAGCAGGCTTCCCACCGAGCAGCGAGCCCAATGCGGGGCTCGATCCCAGGACCCTGGGATCATGACCTGAGCCGAAGGCAGACGCTTAATGGCTGAGCCACCCAGGAACCCCTCAAATCATGTTTCTTAAGTAGCATTTCTTAGAGAAAAATGAGTCAAAGTTTTTGGGTCATTCAGCTAAAAAATATTTATTGTATACCTATTATGTCAGACATTATGGTATGCAGGCGAGATTCCATAATAGATATAACAAACATAGGCCCTGCCCTCAGAAAGCTTGAAGTTTTTTTGGAGAGAGACCAGTTATATTACAAAGATCACATACAAATATATAGCTATACCCAGCAATTAGGGATTGGAAGAAGTCTGGGTTCTGTGAGTAGACATAACAGGGGAACAAACTTAGTCTTGGGCAGAGGGCAGGGTTATAGTCAGAGAAAATCTTCCCAAAGGAAACTAGGAAGGAAAGGAGAGAAGGAATAGAAGGCATCAAGGATTCATTCATGCAGTCAGCCTTCAAATATTTCTTGGCCACCTACTATATGCCAGACACTCTTCTAGATACTGAGGATATAGTGCTTTGCATGCATTCAGATTAATTTTTGCAACAACTCAAAGAAGTATTACTGTTATTATCCCCATTTTATAGAAGAGCAAGCTAAGGCATAGAGAAGTTAGGTAACTTTCCCAGAGTCACTCAGCTAATAAGTGGCAGAACTGAGATTTGAATTTAGACAGTTTAGCTCTGGAAGCCATGCTCCTAACCACTATGTTCTATTGCTTCCCTAAGTTACCTGTCCTCATGAAGTTTACATTCTAGTGGGAGGAACAAGACAATAATCATGGAAAAGAAAAAAATATATAATTTTAGGTAAAGATAAAGCCAATAAACACACTAAAAGAAGACAATGGAATTAGAGTAGTATAATATTTTAGGTAGAATGGCCAGGGAAGGGTTCTCTTTAGAGATGACACCAAAAAGGAATTCCTGAGAAGGAATCAGTCATGCAATGATCTGAAGAAAGAGTATTCCAGGCAGAGGGAACAGCCAGTGTAATAGTGTCCTGAGGCAGAAACATGCTTGATCTATGAAAGAAAGTAGGCAGGACTCTGGCTGATTGAGGGGAGCCATAGTAGATTGAGGAGATAGGCAGAGATAATATCTTGCAAACCCTAGTGAGAAGTTTGGATTTTATTCTAATAATTACAATGGCATCCATTGAGGGTTTTAAGTAGTGGAGTCCATGATCTAGTTTTATTTTTATTTTTTTAAGATTTTATTTATCTGAGAGAGAGAGCTCATGTGAGCACCAGCAGGGGGAGGGGCAGAGGGACAAGCAGACCTCCCATTGGGTGTGGAGCCCAATGCGGGGCTCCATCCCAGGACCCTGAGATCATGACCTGAGCCAAAGTCAGACTGAGCCACCTAGGTGTCCCATGATCTAGTTTTTAAAGATCACTCTGACTGTTGTGAGAATAATAGATTGTATTGGGTCAAGAGTGGAAGCAGGAAAACCATTGAAAGGCTATTGCAGTTATCCAGGAAATAGATGATGGTGGCTTGGATTGGGGTAGTAACAGTAGGTATGAAGAAAAACAGACTGATTGGAAACATATTATTGGATGCAGAACTGGTATGATTTGCTCACAAACTGGATAAAGAAGTATAGAGGGAAAGATGGGGCATCTTATATGACTCCTAGATTTTTAGAGTGGATAATAGGGTAGTGCCATTCATTGAGACAGGGAAGAATGGAAGAGAACCATAGGATATTAGATATAGAAGGGCTCCCACATGTGGCATATGGAAAAACTGAAGATCAGAAATGGTAATTGACCTGTCTGGGGGGTCAACCAGTTAAGTTGGGAGCAGAGATAGGCAATCCCATTTTCACAGAAATGTTTATGTTCTCCATGTCTCCAATTAATCTGGCCTAATAATTCTTATAGTGTGTGGGGGGGGAGGGGAGTAATTGAAAACTTACTCAAGATTCCCTCAGGAGATGGGAATTGTGGGTGATTAGCATATAATTTGCATCTGCCTACATGGATTGTGCTAGGTATTTTCCGGCAATGTTTCAGCTGAGATTCTTGCTATTTTTGATGGTTTTTTGTCACTGAACTTTCTGGCTCCTCTATCCTTTCTCACCTACCCAATGTCACTGACCTAAATCCCCCAAAAGAAAGTGCAGAGTATAAAGAAATGCTGTCAGAATAGGGAAGCTCCACTCCAAGTCTGTAAACCCTATTGTGAAAAACCCTATTATAAAAGTAGCCTAGTGAACCTCTACTGAATTTTCTTAATAAACATTCATCAGCTTCCTCCAGAACTAAAGGAAAAAGATACACTGACTACTGAGCCTATGACCTTGGATTTAAATCCCACCTTTCACACTGCCTCCCTGTGTCTTGGGAAAGTCCCTTCCCCTACTGGGTCTCAGTTTTCCCATCTTTAAAATGATAGGACGGCATTCTCTAATGTACCCTGGAACATAAAAGAAAATATCTAACAGAGTGTACATGCTTAAAAGCCCCATTTTCTAAGCCCAACAAAATGTGAACCTAGGGCCCTCTCTTATTTGTTTCCCTGTGTCACCCATTCCTCCAACTCCCAGTAGATGTGAGTCATTTAAGCCATCTGCCCTTGCTCTTTCCTGTTTATCCTGTTCTAAAGTATACAGTCATTCTCTCTTTCCTTGAACTTTCTCCTACGTGCTTGTTCCCACAGCACTTGTATTCTGACTAGGACAGGTGAGAAATCATGTGAACAACTGCTTTGTTGTATTTATTTCTTGAATGTATGCAGGTTTTCTAAATCTGTATGGATTAGCTTCCATGGAGGGGCAGGGTAAGGAAGCAGGAGAACTGCGTTGAGGGACTGGCTGCACCACTAACCAGCCAAGCACTCTCTGGGCCTCAGTTTCCTTATTTGTAAAATAACCTTACAGTAGATGATGAACTCCAGGGCCTGCTCTATTAATAACATTCTGAGATTCTATTTTTTACCACATATACTTTTAAAAATTCATCAACTTACTGGGAACATTTGCCACCATTCCTTTCCTTGTTCATTTCTCATTTACTCTGAATCATGCAAAGGAGAGAAGGAGGGAGGAGAACTGGTTTCTCTGCCCAGCTTTACCATTAACTCTCTGTGTGACCTCTGCAGGTCTGTTTCCTTCTCTATGTTTCCAACATTTCTAACACAAAAGGGTTAGACTAGCTGGTCTGGTATTCTAGTTAATCACTTTGGGATTCTATGATGCTGTAATTGACTATCTTTGAGGATTGCTGGGTAGACAAAAGAGCTGGATAACTATATTTGTCACTTTTCTTACTCCTTGGATATTGCCCCCCAAACACATAAGCTGGTAATGGTCAGAATTTTCCGACATGTGTGTTCACCTGTGTGTGAATATGTTTGCTGTTCTACTAAATGATTTCATCTATATGTTTCATTTTTGCTGCAACCTGTCCTAGTTCTCATTTGGCTTCTGTGGTAGAGGAGTAGCAGGCTTGTTGCTGGGCTCCATCTATGTTGCTGCCCAGGGAGATGGTCAGAGCCATGTTCCCAGAATGACATCATACTGAACTGTCTTTCCTTCCCTTGGCTTTCAAGCTACAGCACAGCTCTTACTGCCTTTTTCTCTGAGTGCATTTCTCCTCCTTTGCTCCTTTTCTTCCCCCTGACTTCAAAATAGAAGCAATCCCCAAGGTATTGACATCAAATCTCTTCTTTTTTTCTGCTGTCTCCCTCAGGAAACTGACAACAGCCCTCCCTCTTTCTTTAATTCTTACCTCTTTAAGGATGACAAACTGCTCAGATCACCTTCAGACCCTCATTACCAAATGCCTGCTTTATATCTCCAGGACCGAGTATGGAGCTAGGCTTCCAGAAGGGCTGAATGTTACCAGGGTCCTCTCACATTTTTCTCAGTTTAGGGCACCTTGGAACCACCCATAGGTCCTTCCTCCCCCTCATACAGCTGTTTAAGGATTAAATGGAAAAAGATGAGGTGTGAAAAACACCCAGCACAGTGGCTGATACATAGTAGGCATTCAGTACCTGTTAATACATTTACTGTCCTCTCCACTTCTCCTAATTCTCAGGGTTGCTTTGTGCCCCCAAATTCGGAGAGAATTTAGTGAATAGAAATAGGAGCAGAGCATGAAAAATGATAGTTTGTCTTGATTTATGCATAAGAAGACAACGATAGAGGTTTCACTTAGAAATCTCAAAACAGACAGAGCAGCATATGATATGAAGGTTGGAGTCATTGTCCCTCCCTGAATATAAGGCAAAAACAGCTTTAATTATAGTAGTCTTAGAGGTATGATAACTTGTAAACAGAGAAACAACCCCAAAGGAAAATATGGACAGATTCAACTGTATAAAGATTGAAACTGTACAATAAAAAATGATACTCATAAAATAAAAATAAAAACAGACTAGGAAAATAAAAATAACTCCTAAGTCTTACTGTTACCTCACCCAAGGGTTGGTTGCATTATGAACAGCAGACCAAATCTTAACTGAAAGGAATGAATCTCAATTAATGAAACATCATCAGGCATCTTCAAGTGAATGAATTGAGAGATAAGTGAAAAGGAAAATGTCTTTTCCCTGAGTTTTCAAAATCCCCTTGCATAGAGCCCATATAATTGCCCAGCTTGACTGCCCCATATATCCCTTCCTTTCTTAGCACAGGTGGCAGTATGCAGAGTGCTGAGACACCCAGAATCTGCAGTCAGGCTGCATGTCTGTGCCCCAATATGTTTATTTTGTTTGACTTATGGGCAAATCACTTGCTTTCTCTGAATTTTGTTCTTCTTATCTGGAAAATGTGGATAATAGTAATTATAACTACCTTTTAGAGTTGCAAAGAGAATTAAATTGAGTTAATATTTGGAACTGGCTTAAAACCAGTTCCAGTTACTGGCATAATAAGCAATATAGAAATATTTGCTATTATAAGATGGATATATTTCAATAAACTTCTTGTCATCATCTTATTTACCACCATTGGCAGCCTAGCCCCACATCAGTCAGGTTCCCATTTTCCTCTAAATCCTAAGGATTGAAAGGAAGGATTGAGCCTATTGTAGCCATATCACCAATATGTCATAAAATTGAACATTCAAAAAACTTAAATTTCTGACATCATTTAAAAACAGAGAAATCATGGGACACCTGGGTGGCTCAGTCAGTTAAGCAACTGTCTTTGGCTCAGGTCATGATCCCGGCGTCCTGGGATTGAGCCCCAAGTTGGGCTTCCTGCTCAGTGGGGAGCCTACTTCTCCCTCTTCACCCCCATGCCCACCCCCCTATGCTTTCACTATCTCTCTCCCTCTCAAATAAATTAATATAATCTTTAAAAAAATAGAGAAACCATATTCCTGGTCCTTTAAAATGGCCATCAATTTACTATACACATTGATCACATGATCTTTTATTCATGTTAATAAAATAATATTAGATAAACCCTACATATAGTACACTGGCACATAAAAATGCATCTCAACTTTATCATAAATCAGATAAAAAATTAATACACTAACTCTATTGAAGACTAAAAATTTAATTAATATAGTTTGCTTTCTTTAAATTAAGATATGCTTTTTGGAGAATGATTTGGATGATTTGGGTTTCTTAGGGGGAAGTATTCAAGGAAGGAACAAAGGAATTCAAGAAACATTTTTTTCTTTTCTTAATTTTATTTTATTTAAATTCTAAATTGATTAACATATAGTGTATCATTAGTTTCAGAGGTAGAGTTCAGTTATTCATCAGTTGATTATAACACCCAACGCTCATTACATCATGTGCCCTCCTTAATGCCCATCACCCAGTTACCCCATCCCCCCCACAACCCTCCAGCAACCCTCAGTTTGTTTCTTATAGTTAAGTCTCTTGTGGTTTGTCTCCCTCTCTGATTTTGTCTTATTTTTCCCTCCCTTCCCCTATGATCCTCTGTTTTATTTCTTAAATTCCACATTGAGTGAAATCATATGCTAATTGTCTTTCTCTGATTGACATATTTCGCTTAGCATAATACTCTCTAATTCCATTCACGTTATTGGAAATGGTAAGATTTCATTTTTTTGATGGCTGAGTAATATTCCGTTGTATTTATATACCACATCTTCTTTAGCCATTCATCTGTCAATGGGCATCTGGGCTCTTTCCATAGTTTGGCTATTGTGGACATTGCTGCTATAAACATTGGGGTGCATGTGCCCCTTCAGATCACTATGTTTGTATCTTTTAGGTAAATACCTAGTAGTGCAATTGCTGGCTTATAAGGCAGCTCTATTTTTTTTACAGTGTGTGAATGATTTTATTTACATTGACTCTTCTTCTTTTTTTTTGTAGTGTTCCATGATTCATTGTTTGCCTATAACACCTAGTGCTCCATGCAATACGTGCCTCTATTTTTAACTTTTTGAGGAACCTCCACACTGTAGAAACATTTTTTTCTTGATCCAACATTTCACTTCAACAAATATTTATTGAATAAGCTCTCTATTTTTGGTGTTATTCTTGGGGCTGGGGGTCCAGAGAAATAACAGTTCCTACTTTCAGAAAGTTTAAAGCCTAATTTGAGATGGACTGGTAAACAAGCAATAGCAATACATTGTCAGTTGTGTTATAATGAAGAAGTGGATTGCATGCTCTAGGATCACATAGAAAGGATGAAGGAACTCCAAATTGGATAATCAGGAGGGTTTTCCCAGACAGATATTATCCGAACTGGGTCTGCTGCAGGCACCATTAAAAAGCTTGAATTAATTTCCCTATGGCAGGCAAAGGCATGCATATTCCTAGAACCCATGCCCCTCTAAACGAACACATCTTGAATAAAGACTGACTCAACATTTCTCCTTCTCTTGACCCTCTTACTTCTTGGTTTATTTAATGCTACAAAAGCTAGTAATATCAGCTCTGGAAAGGCTTCTCAGAAGTCAACTAGATCAGTGGTTTTCAAATTGGGTTTGAGAAAGCTCCAAAAATTTCAGAGTAAAGGAAAGCCACCCCATTCCTGGTTCAACTAGAGCTCAGCTGGTATTGTTTTTATATTTGGGGTTTTCATAAAAGAGATTTTCAACATAGTACTCTGTTGCTTAAAACAATACTGGATTTTAAAGAAAAACAGTATTTTAGTCCTACTTGTCTTTATTTTAAAGATAGGTAAATTGAGGATCAGAGTAAGCAGGACCTGACCAAAGACCAAAGAAATGCAAGAAGAAAACAAGTGCTGTGAAGACAAACATGCTTATCTTCTATTTGTCAAAAACAGCTTTGCCAAAGTGCCTTTTTTAGACTCTAAGTCCTCCAGTCCCAAGCCAGAGGCCCTGCCTAGAGGTACCTGGGTGGCTCAGTTGGTTAAGCATCTGCCTTTGGCTCTGGTCATGATCCCAGTGTCCTGGGATGGGATCCAACCCTGGGTCAGGCTCCCTGCTCAGTGGGTCTTCTTCTTCCTCTCCCTTTGCCCCTCCCCTCAAATTGTGCTCCCTCTTTCAGTTACTCTCTCTCTCTCTCAAATAAATAAATGATTTTTTTTTTTTAAAGAAGCCCTGCCTAGTGTGGCCTTGTTAGCAGTGGAAAACCAAGTAAAGCTGAAGGGGACCAGAATCCAGAGCCAAGAATCCTCCTCATTCCTCTGTTACCACATATGCACATTGGTGTTAGATGAGTGTTTGGGGAAGACTGAGGCCCCACATAGAAAGCTGGACTCAGTACATTAACTGACAAGCCACAGACCAGAGAGTTAGTTGGAGTGTGATGTGAATTAACAAGAGTATCCCCACAGGTGGGAGATGCAGAGCAAGAAGGTTCCAAAGGAGTAACATATTTGGAAGATCCTAGTACGCAGCTGCCTCCAAAATGGTGTGTCCATAAAGACAAGAGCTCTATCCACTAGACTTCAGTTAGTCTCTGATATGAAAGCAAAGGAGGAAGGTAGATACACTGTCCAGTGAGATAAAAGCAGGTCTCTGTTGTAGAGGGATTGGTGACCTGGGCAACAAATAAGGCATAGGGAACAAGGTGAGAGCCTAATGATTAACACTGGGACAAAATGTTGACACTTTTCAAATTGATACATAAGTTTAATGCAATTTATACCAAAATACAGGTAAAAAATGGGAGTAGCTAGAGGCAAGATAATTCTAAAATTGATATGGAAAGGCAAAGGAACTGAAATAGCTAAAAACACTTTTGAAAGAGAAGACTGAAGTGAAAGAAATCATTGTAACTTATTTCAATACTTATTAAATAGCTACATTCTTTAATACTATGTGATATTGGCAGAGGAATAAACACAGAAATCAATGGAATAGCATAGAGAGCCTAGAAATAGACCCAGACAAATATACCCAACAGATTTTTGGCAAAGGTACAAAAGCATTTTAGTGGAAGAAGGATGGGTTTTCAATAAATGATGCTGGGCCAAGTGGCCATCCAATGGCAAAACAACAACCAAAAAATTAATCTTGACCTAAACCTCACATCTTATGCAAAAATTAACTCAAAATTGATGATGGACTTAAATGTAAAATGTAAAACTATAAAAATTTTAGGAAAGAAAAACAGGAGGAAATCCTTGGAATCTAGGGCTAGGCAAATATTTCCTAGATTTATGCCAAAGGCATAAGCCATAAAAGGAGAAATTGATAAATTGGACTTTATCAAGATTTAAAACTTCTGTTGAGAGAAGATGAAAATACAAGCTCTAACCTGTAAGAAAATATATGAAAAAGACATATTCAACAAAGGACTAGCATCTAGAATATATAAAGAACCCTCAAACTTCAACAGTAGAAAACAACCAATCTGATTAGAAAATGGGCAAAAGATATGAAGAGATATTTCACAGAAGAGGATATACAGATGGCAATTAAGTACATGAAAAGATGTTCAACATCATTAGCCATTTAGGAAGTACAGATTCAGACCACAATGAAATATGCTACACAATGATCATAAAGGCTAAAATTTTTAAAAATATTGATAATACCAAATGCTGGCAAAGATTCAGAGAAACTGGATCACTCATATATTGCTGGTGAGCATGTAAAATGGTGTGGCCACTCTGGAAAACAGTTTGGAAGTTTCTTTTAAAAAAGGAACATGTAACTATCATAAAATATGGTAATTGCACTCCTGGGCATTTATCCAGAAAAGTGAAAATTTATGTTTACACTAAACCCATACGTTTATAACTGTTTTATTTTTAATAGCCAAAAACTGGATGTTCTTCAACACATGAATGTTTAAACAAGCTGTGGTACATGCATACCTTGGAATACTACTCAGCAATAAAAGCATAATTATGCTAAGTGAAAAAAAAAAAAGCCAATCTCCAAAGGTTACATGCTATATGATTCTATTATGTAACATTCTTTAAATGATAAAATTATAGAAATAGAGAACAAATTAATGGTTGCCCGGGTTAAGAGAAAGGATGGTGGTAAGAGGGTATAGCTATAAAAGCGTAACATGAGGGATCCTTGCAGTGGTAAATATGTTCTGTATCTTGACTGTGTCATCAGTATCCTCTTTGTGATATTGTACTATAGTTTTTTGCAAAAGTTACCATTGGGAAAAACACAGTAAAGGGTACCCAGGATCTATCTGTATTATTTTTGCAACTGTATACGAATCTACAATTATCTGAAAACTAAAAAAAAAAAAAAAAACTAAGAAAAATATTGTTTATCTTAATTACTATATTTGTTGGGTCCCCTTAAAATTCTTCCCAAAGCAAATACCTCACTCATTTCACCTTAGTTCCAGCCTTTCTCCTTCTCTTTTGTGTCTCAGGGCCTAGCATAGACCAGGCTCTCAGTGGATTCACACTGTACAGGTGGGGAGTGGATAATTCCCTTCAGATAAGTTATTCCCAGTAATGCTACCTTCACAAGGAAAAACAGAATTCCTTGTCTCCTTCTGTCCATGTTTATTTATTTTCCTTTTGTCATAAAGATTAATTTTCAACATTGTTGAGGTAATCTGGATTCAGTTTATGAGCCCAAATGTATCAGTGATCTTCCACCTTTTCTAGAGATGTTATAGGGCATACACTTTAGTGTAAAAGGGTCTAGACCAGGTGTTGAAAGCCTTAGCATCTAATGTAAGACTAGAAACTCACTGATTTTAGACAAGTCACTTTGACTTGTCACTTTACCTCTTGGAGCCTCAGTTTCCTCATCTGCCAAATGGGAATAATGATGCCTTCTTGTCAAAAAAAGCTTTGTAACCTGGAAAATACAGTGTATCTGAAAGACATATAAAAATCCATTTTACACCTCCCTATCTCCATGAAGTAAATAGATACAAGAGGGAAGGTGTGGGAAGAATGGAAGTAAGACCTCATTTGGGGGTGGCAGTGTTATATTGGTATAATTCTTTCTATTGGACCTTGAAGATCATCCCAGTAGTGAAAATTGGTTAAGGGCAGGATTTCTCAGTGGTGAAGAGTCTCAGATTTATTTCCATTTTTGAAGGCTCTTGGGAATATTAAAAAGGAAAAGTTGATAGTTCCTCAATAAGTCAAAGTTATCATGTAACCCATCAATTCCACACGTAGGCATATACCCAAGAGAAATGAAAACCAAATTAAAAAAAGAAAAAGAAAAGAAATGAAAACATATGCCTATGTCCATACAAAAACTTGTATATGAATATAGCAGCATTATTCATAAAACCCCAAAAGGTAGAAATAAACCCCTAAAGTCCATCAACTGACAAATGGATAACTAAGATATAGTCTGTCCTTACAATGAAATATTATTTATCCATAAAAGAATGAAATACTGATCACCTGCTAAAACATGGATGAACCCTGAAAACATGCTAAATGAAAGAGGTCAGATAGAAAAGACCACATATTGTATGATTCCATTTATATGTAGTATTCAGAATAGACAAATCTGTAGACAGAAAGTAGATTGCCAGAGGATCGGAGGGGTGAGGAATACAGAGTGACTTCTTAATGGGTATGGGTTTTCTTTTGGTGGTTATGAAAATGTTCTAGAATTAGACAGTGGAAATGGTTGCACAATACTGTGAATGTAATAAAAGCCACTGAATTGTACATTTAAAAAGTAACTGTACATTTTAGGGGCGCCTGGGTGGCTCAGTTGGTTAGGCGTCTGCCTTCAGCTCAGGTCATGATCTCAGGGTCCTGGGATCAAGCCCCGCATCAGGCTCCCTGTTCTGCAGGAAGCCTGCTTCTCCCTCTCCCACTCCCCCTGCTTGTGTTCCCTCTCTTTCTGTCTCTCTCGCTGTCAGATAAATAAATAAAATCTTAAAAAAATAAATAAAAAGTAATTGTACATTTTAAAAAGGGTGAAATTTATGCTATGTGAACTATATCTCAAAAAAACAATGTCAAATCATGTCTTATACCAGTGACAGTATTTAAACTCATTTGGAGAAAATGCCACAATTCTTAAGACTCTACATGAATGTGACTTTTAGGCCAAATGAGTCTTCTCATCCCCCATACCTCCTGACCCTCCCCTATGATAGGCTGTGATTGAGAAACCCTCAATGTATGCCACCTACATGTCTGTTAAAATTGTAGCTGAATCCACTAATGCTGCTATCCAGGCTCAGATCTGCCTGTGTCTGAGCACTTGGCAAGACATATAACCCTGCTGACTGCTCTGTGGGGCTTAGAATTACATTCTCAAATTTGGATGTCCCTTCACAATAGCTGAACATCCCAAGCCTTCTTTCTCCCAGGCATACTCATGATTCAGTAATCTCAGGGACCAGACCTGGTCATGTTATTGATCTTATTCCCTAACTCCAACTTGCTCGCTCTGCCCCACTTGTGCTCAAGTCTGCAGAGCCAAGTTTCTGCTACTTTCCCATTTTGGTATTGATGGTTACTGTGGTTGATACTGCCAAGTTTCACTCCCTCTTTTCCTCCCACAGATACAAAGCACTACCATGGCTTGTTATTCTTCACGCTGCTTGTATTGCTTGCCACTGCCTTTACTTGGGACGGATCTGACCCCCACCCTTCCTAGCCACTGATTATGTCCTGAAGTAGACTATTCCAGAGCCCAGGTCCTACCTCCCTGATGATTCCTAAGTATTGTGCAAGCGTCTGGATACATGGCTGCCTGACCCACCCACCACAAGGCTTAACTTAATGCTGCCACGTCAGGAACTGGGCCTTGATCTTAGACCACTTAACTGTGCAATCTTTAGCTAACCTCTGCAAATGGGACTATTGCATCCCTCCCCCCAGATACGATTGTTAGATTTAGCAAATAAAGTACAGGTCACCCAGTCAAATTTAAATTTCAGGTAAACAATACTTCTTTAGTATGTCTCATGTGATATCTCAAACATACTAAATTTTTTGTGCTTTGTCTGAGATTCAAAGTTAGCTGGGCATCTTGTATTTTATTTGACAACCCTGTCACTATGGGAGTTGGCATCAGCTTAGCCACCCCATCCCTTTAAGCTCCTTATCTTTGTGTTATCCCTGCTCCCTTTATGTGCTGCCTGATTGATTTATTTAATTCTTAATCTCAGACTTACTGGTTATTTATTGTTAAGGGTTCTCTTTTTCCCCACTCTCCTAGGGCTCCTCTCCTCTATTTTAAACCTGCCTATTCTTTATTCCAGAATAATAATAAAAGCTATTTGAGCACTTATGTGTCAAGCACTGTGCTGGGTATTTTATTTCATCCTCAAAGAAGTTATTATTTCAATGCCCACTTTACAGTTGAGGAATCTCAGGTGCAAATAGGTGAAACAAAATTACCCAAAGCCACTTGCTAAATAGCAAAGCCAGGATCCTAGTCATACTTATTTTCATGATTCTAAGATAATTATTTACCATTAAAAGGGGTCTATATCAGAATTTCTAAAATTTTGTTTTCATTTTAAAAATTAACTCTTTTTGGGCGCCTGGGTGGCTCAGTTGGTTAAGCGACTGCCTTCGGCTCAGGTCATGATCCCGGAGTCCCGGGATCGAGTCCCACATCGGGCTCCCTGCTCAGCGAGGAGCCTGCTTCTCCCTCTGACTCTTCCCCCTCTCATGTACTCTCTCTCTCATTCTCGCTCTCTCAAATAAATAATCTTTAAAAAAATTAACTCTTTTCTAGCTAGTTATAGAAACACAACTTCATTTTTTTGCATGTGATTCATCATTAAATAATAACTAACATTTATTGAGTACTTACTATATTCTAGGTACTATGTTAAACCTTCACATATATAAACAAATTTATCTTAAAAGAACTTTATGAATTATACATTACCATTACATTCATGTTAAAGCTGAAGAACCAGAATCAGGGAGAAGTAGGGCATATAACTAGCCCAAGATCACTTAGTTAATAAGCGATGCCCCTAGGATCAAACCTAGGCAAACTGGCTGAAGAGGTCATGTGCTTAACATTATGTAATATTCTATATGAATAAGTTAAATAAAATTTTAGTTTATTAGATCTGTGTTTTTTAAATCAAGGTGTTCTTAGGGATCCAAAATGCATTTTTCTTTATATTAGTCAATGTCCAGAAACTTTGTACTCCTTTGTATTGCTGAGTTGTTGCAGTAATCTTCATCTCTTCCAGTTTATGGGCTTTTATTTGAAAGGCAGGTTCAGGAACACAATTATGAATTATTAGCTATGATATTCTTTTTTGTTCTCTTCTTGCCTTTTTTTTCACTGATGCAATGATATATTGTTAAAGCAACAGGATTTCAACAGATACTTAAGATGAATTCTTTCCCAGTTTTAAGATGGTTAGGTAGTAAGTGAAAATATTGGAATTTTAATCATATTCTCTTCTTTATATCTCACCTCCTTCCACAAAAAGAATTTCATGCAGCTTACAAAGATACACACATTGTAAAATAAATAAATAAATAAAGTGAAAAAAGAAAGAGGAACAAATGGGAAATAAATGCATAAAATAAGATAAAGGCAGAGGTAAATACAATCTGTTTGTGTAGCCACAATCTATCTTTGAGTTTCTGAACAGCCAAGGTTGGAATGAAATTACAAATTCAATCATGCTTCCCATAGGATTCTTTGGAGAAAAAAAAAAAGCAAATTAATTTCTCAGGATTCCCTTTTCCTTAAAAAAAAAAAAGATTCTAGGTGACATCAGGAAAATGACAGAGCAAGCAGCTCCATTCCCATCCCATTAACAAAACAATGAAAAACAAACAAAATATTGTTAGAACCAACTTTGTTAGAATTCTGGAAATCAGTCAAAGGTTCACAGCAATCAAAAGATTTTTAATCAAGAAATTCTTGTGGAAAATTATTGCAGGAGTTTGTGGTGTTTTTATTTGTCATTGTCCCACCCTCTCCTCAGATTGACAATGATGTTGAAGAGGGCAGTTACATTTACAGAGTGAGACTCTGGTACCTGGTTCCAGGAGAAGCACAACGGACTTCATTTGCAATTTATCATATATGCTGTTCTAACCTGTCTGTGGGTTAACTAAAAGACTGATGAAGGCATTCATGTCTGTTTTGCCTAACTTGGAATTTACCCAAGCCAGCAAAGTCACTAGACAGACTATTACAGCTTTAAGAAGCCCATAACAGTAAATCCTGGGAAAGAATGATAATTGACCATGTGAAAGATGGTGGAAGAGTAGGAGACTTCATTTCATTTGGTCCCTTGAATTTAGTTAGATAACTATCAAACCATTCTAAACACCCATGAATTCAACCTGAGATGTAAGAAAAAGTATCTGGAACTCTA
Source organism: Mirounga leonina (assembly GCF_011800145.1). Lineage (NCBI taxonomy): Eukaryota > Metazoa > Chordata > Mammalia > Carnivora > Phocidae > Mirounga > Mirounga leonina. The sequence continues at coordinate 180,962 of NW_023270096.1, forward strand.
CAAGTAGAAAAGTGACCACTTTTTGCAAGGTAGGAGGTGTGGAGAAGTGAATCTGAAGGGAGATATTGGAAGATAAATGGAGGAGGAAGGGAGCCACACCCAGAAAGTGTGTTATAGCCCTGGAGAGCAAAATGGATATCCTTAGAAATCTGCTCCAGTGAGAGTCACCCCTGCCTGAAAGGTGATCAGGGGATGAAACTGGCAGAATTCCAGGTGGGTCAGTATGGTCTGATCAGGATCCCAGGAGTCAAAGAACTATAACAGGGGTGCCTGAACCGGTGGAGTTCCCAAGCAGTGGAGCAGGAGGGGGTTCCCAGCTCTATTCACCATAGACTGCCACCTGGGGCCGATCAGGTGATTGCTCTCTGCCCAGAGACCCTATGCCATCCCCCAGGAGGGGCAGAATGAGTGCACACATGACCAGGGAAAAGCTCTAAAGGTGGGGTCCCTGTAAAGGACAGTACAGGGTGACCCTCCATCTTCCCAGGAAGGGGGCAGAACAGTACGTGCAAGATCCCATGACTGCTTTCAGTGTTGGGGCCCTACAAAGGGCAGTAACAGGGGACCCTCTGACTTCCCCCAGGAAGATCACTGTGGGCCTGCACAGCAGGAGTCTGTAGAGTTTGGCACACACAAAAGTGAAGACCTTTTATCCCAGAGGGTTTATTAAAGAAAGGGGACTGCGATCTTTTGACTCTGGGGCTGAAGATTGGGGCACAGCCATTTTTATTTTGATCCTCCAAAGAGGCAAGGAAAGACTTCAGGGAGAAAAAGCCACACAGAAGATCAGCTTACACCAAGCCCAGCCCCCTGGTGAGGGGCGGTGCAACTCTACCCAGGCAAATACACCTGAGAAGCAGCGCAGCAGGCACCTCCCCCAGAAGACCAACTGGAAGAACAGGTGCACAGCAGGTTTACGGATCCCACAAGACTGTAAAACTCCAGTGCCAGGGGAAAATAGTACATAGAATTCAAGGTTTCTTCTCATGATTCGTTTATCTTTCAGTTTAAAATTTCCATTTTTTTCCTTTTCAACTAGTTTCTTATTTTATCAACTCTTTGTTTTTAAGTCTTTTTTTAACTCTCATTTTTTACATCTACATTTTATAAATATATTATTCATTTTTGGCCTACTTTCACTCTATTCAATTATATATATATATATATATATATATATATATATATATATATATATATTTTTTTTTTTTGCTTTCTTTGCAATTTTGGGATTAGTGTCTTCTAACACAGACCAAAATACACTCAGGAACAAGTGGATCACCCTGTTTTGTCCACCCTGTGAGATTATATTCTCTCCCCCACCCCCATTTTGTTTTTGTTTGTTTTTCTCTTTTGGTTTCTGACCTCTTCAGGTTTGTCTAGTGTGTATTTCACTTGGGTCGTGGTTGATACTTTTGATTCTGCTCACTGGCTCATCCATTCTTCTCTGGGAAAAATGACTAGAAGGAGGAATTCACAGCAAAAGAAAGTAACAGAGGTAATGCACTCTGCCACAGATCTAACCAATATGGTTATAAGTAAGATTTCAGAAATGGAATTCAGGATAACAATTATAAAGTTAATAGCTGGGCTTGAAAAAAGCATAGAAGACACTAGGGAAACTCGTAGTGCAGAAATGAGATCTACTCAGGCTGAAATAAAAAATGCTCTAATTGAGATGCACTCTAAATTGGATGCTCTAACAGCTAGGGTAAATGAGGCAGAAGAGACAGCAAGTGACATAGAAGACAGGTTGATGGGGAAAAAAAGGAAATTGAGGAAAAGAGAGAAAAACAACTAATAGCCTATGAGGAGAGGCTTCTAGAAGCCCACTGATGCCATAAAATGAACCAACATCAGAATTATTGGGTTGCCTGAAGGTGAAGAGAGAGAGAGAGGGCCAGAACATATGTTTGAGCAAATCACAGCTGAGAACTTCCCTAATCTGGGGAAGGAAACAGGCACTCATATCCAAGAAGTAGAGAGGACCCCTCCCAAAATCATTGAAAATAGATCAACACCCCAACATATAATAGTGAAGCTTGCAAACTTCAGAGATAAAGAGAAAATCCTGAAAGCAGCTTGAGACAAAAGGCTCCTAACCTACAGAGATAAGAACATCAGACTAACATCAGACCTATCCACAGAGACCTGGCAGGCCAGAAAGGACTGGCATGATACATTCAGGATACTAAATGAAAAGAACATGCAGCTAAGAATACTTCATTCAGCAAGGCTGTCATTCAGAATGGAAGGAGAAATAAAGAGTTTCCAGTACACACAGAAACTGAAAGAATACATGACCACGAAGTCAGTCCTGCAATATTAAGGGGGATCCTGCAAGTGAAGAAAGACCCCAAGAGTAACATAGACTAGAAAAAAACAGAGACAATCTACAGAAACAGGGACTTTACAGGTAATACAATGGCACTTTTGGGATGCAGCAAAAGAGGTCATATGAGGGAAATAGATAGTAATACAAGCATACATCAAGAAGCATGAAAAATCTCAAATAAACAACATAATCTTACACAGAAATAAACTAGAAAAAAACTACAAGTGAAGCCTAAAGCAAACAGAAGGAAATAAATAATAAAGACTGGAGCAGAACAGCAAAGGAAATAATCAACAAAATTAAAAGGCAGCCCATGGAATGGGAGAAAATATTTGCAAATGACTTATATGATAAAGGGTTAGTATCCACAAAGATTTTACTAAACTTTGCACTCAAAAAACAAATAATCCAGTTAAGAAGTTCAATTAGCCAACATATAGTACATGATGTACTATAAAAAAAAAGAAAAGATAAAGAAAAGAAAAAGAACAATAATTAAAAAAGAAGAAGAAGAAATAAAAGAAAAAGAAATGGGCAGAAAACATGAATGGATAATTTTGCAAAAAAGCCATCCAGATGGCTAACAGACACAGGAAATATGCTCAACATCACTCATCTTCAGGGAAATAAAAATCAAAACCACAATGAGATACCACTTCACACCTGTCAGAATGGCTAAAATTAACACAAGAAAGAACAGGTGTGTGTGAGGATGCAGGGAAAGGGGAACCCTCTTGCACTGTTGGTGGGAATGCAGATTGGTGCAGCCACTCTGGAGAACAGTCTGGAGGTTCCTCAAAAACACTAATAAAATTAATAAACCCTTAGCCAGACTTATCAAAAAGACAATTGAAAGGATCCAAATAAATAAAATCACAAATGAGAGAGGAAAAATAACAACCAACACCACAGATATACAAACAATTTTAAGAGATTATAAAAAACTATATGCCAACAAATTAGACAAACTGAAAGAAATGATCAACAACAAGACAGGGATGTTTACTCTCACCACTGTTATTTAACATAGTACACGATGTCCTAGCCACAGCAATCAGACAACAAAAAGAAATAAAATCATCCAAATCATCAAGGAGGAAGTAAAGCTTTCACTGTTTGCAGATGACATGGTACTCTATATAGAAAACCCCAAAGTTTCCGCCAAGAAATTGCTAGAAGTGATACAAAAATTCAGTAAAGACACAGGATAATAAGTAAACCTACAAAAATCTGTTGCATTTCTCTATACCAATAATGAAGCAGTAGAAAGAGAATTCAAGGAATTGATCCCATTTACAATAGCAACAAAAACCATAATATACCTAGGAATAAACCTAACCAAAGAGGTGAAAGCCCTGTACCCTGAAAATTACAAAACAGTGGTGAAAGACATTGAAGATGATACAAAGAAATGGAAAGACAGTCCATGCTCATCAATTGGAAAAACAAATACTGTTACAATGTGTATACAACCAAAAGCAATCTACACTTTTAATGCAATTCCTATCAAAATAACCACCAACATTTTTCACAGAGCTAGAACAAACCATCCTAAAATTTCTAACAGAACACAGAAAACCCTGAATAGCAAAAGTAACCTGGAAAAAGAAAAGGAAAGCTGGAGGCATCACAATTCCAGACTTCAAGTTATATTACAAAGCCATAATCATCAAGAAAGTATGGTACTAGCACAAAGACAGACTCATAGATCAATGGAACAGAATAGAAAACCCAGAAATGAACCCACAAGTATATGGTCAACTAATCTTCAGCAAAACAAGAAAAAATATCCAATGGGGGAAAAGAGAGTCTTTTCAACAAACCATGTTGAGAAAACTGGACAGCAGCATGCAGAAGAATGAAACTGGACCACTTTCTTACACCATACACACACACAAACATTGCAAAATGGATTAAAGACTTAATCTGAGACCCAAAACCATAAAAATCCTAGAGGAGAACACAGGTAGTAACCTCTTTAACATCAGCCATAGCAACTTCTTTCTAAATATGTCCCCCGAGGCAAGGGAAACAAAAGCAAAAATAAACTGTTGGAACTTCATGAAAATTAAAATATTCTGTATAGCAAAGGAAACAATCAGCAAAACTAAAAGGCAGCCTATGGAATGGCAGAAGATATTTGCAAATGACATATCTGATAAAGGGTTAGTGTCCAAAACATATAAAGAACTTATAAAACTCAACACCCACGGGCACCTGGGTGGTTCAGTTGATTGAACATCTTACTCTTGGTTTTGGCTCAGGTCATGACCTCGTGGTCATCAAATCAAACCCTGCATTGGGCTCCATACTCAGCATGGAGTCTGCTTCAAATCTCTCTCCATCCCCCTGTCCCTCCCTCTTTGCCCCCCTCCCCATTCATGCATGTGCATTCTCTCTCTCTCGAATAAATAAATAAAATCTTAAAAAACCCCTCAACACCCCAAAAATCCAGTTAAAAAATGGGCAGAAGACATGAATAGATATTTTTCCAATGAAGACTTAAAGACGACCAACAGGTACATGAAAAGATGCTCAACATCACTCATCATCAGGGAGCTGCAAATCAGTAGTACAATGAGATATCACCTCACACCTGTGATGTTGGCTAAAATCAACGACACAGGAAAGAAGAGGTGTTGGTGAGGATGTGGAAAATGAGGAACCCTCTTGCACTGTTTCTGGGAATGCAAACTGGTGGAGCCACTCTGAAAAAATGTATGGAGATTCCTCAAAAAGTGAAAAATGGAACTACTCTATGGTTCAGCAATTGCAGTACTAGGTATTTACCCGCAGAATACAAAATACTTATTCAAAAGTTTACATGCACCCTGATATTTATAGTGTTATCTACAATAGTGAAATCATGGAAAGAACCCAAATGTCCATTGACTGATAAAGAAAATATGTAAATATATATTAATATCAATTAATATTTATAATGTCAATATATAGTTAATATATTAATATATAGTTAATATATTAATATTAAATATATTATATATAATGGAATATTACTCAGCCATAAAAAGAATGAAATCTTGCCATTTACAACAATGTGGATGGAGCTACAGTGTATTATGGTGAGCAAAATAAGTCAGTCAGAAAAAGACAAATATCATATGATTTCAGTCATATGTGGAATTAAGAAAGAAAACAAAGGAGAGGGTAGAAAAAAGGGAGAGGCAAACTGAGAAACAGGCTCTCAACCAAAGAGAACAAACTGATGGTTACCAGAGGAGAGGTGGATGGGGAGATGGGTTAAATAGGTGATGGGATTTTAGAAGTGCACTTGTTGTAATGAACACCAGGTGTTGCATTTAAGTGTTGAATCAATAAATTGTACACCTCAAATGAGTATTACACTGTATGCAATCTAACTGGAATTTAAATAAAAACCTGAGTGAGCTAAGACAGTGGAGTAGTAGGGGGACCCTAGGATTGCCTCCTTCCTTGAACACAGCTAGATAAATATCAAATCATTCTGAATACCCAAGAAATCCATCTGAGCACTGACAGAACAAACTGCCCAACTAGAGGAAGAGAAGAGGCCATATCATGGAAGGTAGAAGGTGTTGGAGATGTGATTTGGTGGATAAAAGGATTGCAGGTACTGCAGAGAGGATGGAGCCCTGATCATGGAGAGAGGTGAGAAAGAGACAGAAAGAGAGGAGTGCATAGGGGATCACAAAAGGAAAACACTTCCCCAAAGCCATTGACTGGGAAAACTAGAGGGGCTGATTATCATGAATTTTTCCAACCATTGGAGCTCAAAGACTGGTGTTTTAGGGATCTGGGTTGTAGCAGGTTTTGAGCCCAGCCGACACTGCACTGTTCCTGTGGAGGAGGGCAGATAGCACAGTAGCAGACTGCATGATTTGAGGATCCTCTGGGATGCATTGGGAGAGACAGCTCCCCCCTTCTTTTTAAAAAATCTTAAAAAAAAGATTTTATGTATTTATTTGAGAAGAGAGAGCAAACACAAACAGGGGGAGGGGCAGAGGGAGAAGTAGACTCCCTGCTGAGCAGGGAGCCCAAAGCAGGGCTTGATTCCAGGACGCTTGGATCATGACATGAGCCGAGGGCAGATGTTTAACTAATTGAGGCACCCAGGTGCCCTGACAGCTCCCCCTTCTTGGAGCACATCTGAGAGAGGTGGCATTGCCTTTCGAGGGACAAAAGCACTGATGGGCATCATTACATTCCCTTGCTCCTCATCATAGGTGCAGAGACACCTGTTGAGGGTGGCTAGCCTGGACACTGGCTTTTCCTGTGCCTTACTCCAAACTCCAAGCTCTTGCACACTGGTGCAATTGCCCTTCTGGACAAACTGGCACCAGCCCCAGTGTAGGGAGAACTTGCTGTAGAGGACAACTGCAGGTCCAGGCCATGCCAAGTCCCTAAAGTTTGAAGTTTTAAAACTCAGATGGCCTGCCTGGGATAAAACACAGGTTCACTGCACTGCTGGGTGGGCAGATGGCCTGGACACAGACAGGGTGAAGGCAGGGATCTGTGGGATGCCTGGGACACATGAGGGGAGATTGTTCGCTTTTCTGTTTGCTTTCTGGACAGCAGCAGGCACAAACTACCTTCTCTTGGGACGAGGGAGAGGGCTGGGGACACTTCCCTCCCCTGCCTCTTAGCATAAGCTAACTTTGGTAAGCAGCACAGCACCAACAGTGGTGGCTAAAACCACTTACACCAATCCCCTCCCTGCGGCACTCTGCAGGTATAGCTTTCCTAGGGCAACAGTGCCTGGGAACCAGAGCAGTGGTCCCCTACCCCAGACTACTAGCACAAACCTTCCCACCTGCACCATGTCTATAGACCACAGAGTGCTACAAAGCTTCAGCTCTAGTGGAAATATCATCAGGTTTCTTTTAACAACCAAACCAGAGTACACCTAGTTAAAACTCACCACACTCTGACCAAGGTCCAAACACTCCCCACTGTTGGCAAGGAGAAACACTGCAGAGAACTGACCTGAGGAATAAAGCAGACACAACACAGCAGCAGAGTGCCCACAGCACACACCAGAAACACTTCCTGAAGCACCAGGCCTTGGACATTATATGATCTCTTCTTCATAAAGCCATTACTCTCAGGAGCAGGAAACATAAGATTTCCTAACACACAAAGAACACAGACCTAGACAAAATGCCAAGATAGAGGAATTCATCCCAAAAGAGAAAACAAAACAAGGTCGTGGCCAGGGATCTAATTGAAACAGATATAAGTAATATGCCTGATCCAGAATTCAAAACAAAAATCATGAGGATACTAGCTGGGCTTGAGAAAAGCATAAAGACACCAGGGAGTCCATTAACCCAGAGATAAAACACCTAAAAACTAATAAGGCTGAAATTAAAAATGCTATAATCGAGATGTGAAACAGACTGGATGTAATGACCACAAGGATGGAAAAAAACAGAGAAATGAGTAAGTGATATAGAAGATAAAATGATGGAAAACAAATAAGCTGACAAGAAGAGGAAAAGAAAAATATTGGATCATGAAGGTAGACTTAGGGAACTCACCGACTCCATAAAGCATAATAACATTCATATCATCAGGGTTACAGAAAAAGAAGAAAAGGAAAAAAGGGGGGCAGAAGGTTATTTAAGCAAAAGATAGCTAAAAAATTCCCTAATCCGAGGAAGGAAACAGGCATCCAAATCCAGGAGGCACAGAGAACAGCCAACAAAATCAACAATGGATGGCGAACACCAAGACATATTGTAGTAAAATTTGAAAAATACAGAGATAAGGAAAGACTCCTGAAAGCAGCAAGGGAAAAGAAATCCCTGACCTACAAGGGAGGACAAATAAGGTTAGCAGCAGATCTCTCCACAGAAATTAGACAGGCCCGAAGAAAGTGGCATGATATATTCAATGTGCTGATGGGAAAAATATGCAGCCAAGAATATTCTATCCAACAAGGCTGTCATCCAGAATAGAAGGAGAGGGGCGCCTGGGTGGCTCAGTCATTAAGCGTCTGCCTTCGGCTCAGGTCATGATCCCAGGGTCCTGGGATCGAGCCCCACATCTGGCTCCCTGCTCTGCGGGAAGCCTGCTTCTCCCTCTCCCTCTCCCCCTGCTTGTGTTCCTTCTCTCACTATCTCCTCTGTCAAATAAATAAATAAAATCTTTAAAAAAAAAGAATAGAAGGAGAGATAGCTTTCCAGACAAACAAAAACTGAAGGAGTTTGTGAACCTTAAACCAAACCTGCAAGAATTATTAAAGAGGACTCTTTGAGTGGGAAAGAAAGGCCAAAAGCAACAAAGACTACAAAGGAACATAGAAAAAATCTCCAGAAACAATGAATTAACAAGTAATACAATGGCACTAAATTCATATCAATGAATTGCTCTGAATGTAATGGACTAAATTCTCCAATCAAAAGACATAGGCTGTCAGAATGGATTAAAAAAAAATAAGAACTATCTATATGCTGCCTACAAGAGTCTCATTTTAGACAGAAATACAGCTGCATTTGAAAGTGAGGGGATAGAGAGCCATTTATCATGCTAATGGAGGTCAAAAGAAAGTGGAGTAGGCATACTTACATCAGACAAACTAGATTTTAAACCAAAGACTGTAACAAGAGATGTAGAAGAGCACTCTATCATAATAAAGGTGTCTATCGAACAAGAAGATATAGCAATTGTAAATATATATGCCCCTAACTTGGGAGCACCAAAATATATAAAACAATTAAAAACAAACATGAAGGAACTCATTGATAGTAATACAATAATAGTAGGGGACTTTAACACCCCACTTACAGCAATGGACAGGTCACCATACAGAAAATCAACAAGGAAAAATGGCTTTGAATAACACACTGAACCTGATGGATGTAACAGATAGATTCATAACAGTTCATCCTAAAGCAGCAGAATACACATTCTTTTCAAGTGCACATGGGAGATTCTCTAGAATAGATCACATACTGGGTCACAAATCAGCTGCCAAGAAGTACAAAAATTTTGAGATCATACCACGTTTATTTTCCAACAAGAACACTATGAAAGTTGAAGTCAACCACAAGAAAAAAATTGGAAAGACCACAAATGCATTGAGGTTAAAGAACATCATACTTAAGAACGAATGGGTCAACCAGGAAATTAAAGAAGAAATAAAAAATACCAGAAAACAAATGAAAGTGAAAACAGGATGGTACACAACCTTTGGGATGCAGCAAAAGCTGTCATTAGAAAGAAGCATATAGCAATACAGGCCTACCTCAAGAAGGAAGATAAATCTCAACTACATAACCTATCCTTTCACCTAAAGGAGCTAGAAAAAGAAAAACAAATGAAGCCTAAAGCCAGCAGAAGAAGGGAAATAATAAAGAATAGAACAGAAATAAATGATATGGAAAAAACAAACAAACGAAACCCCAGTACAACAGACGAATGAAACCAGAAGCTGGTTCTTTGAAAGAATTATTAAAATTGATAACCCCCTAGCCAGACTTATCAAAAAGAAAAGAGAAAGAATCCAAATAAATAACATTTTAATGAGAGAGGTGAGATGACAACCAACACCACAGAAATACAAGAAATTATAAGAGAATATTATGAGAAATCATATGCTATCAAATTGGGAAATCTGGAAGAAATGGATAAATACCTAGAAACATATAAACTACAACAACTGAAACAGGAAGAAATAGAAAACTTGAACAGACCAATAACCAGCAAAAAAAAAAGTTGAATCAGTAATGAAAAATCTCCTAAGAAAAAAAGTCCAGGGCTAGATGCTTTCCAAGGGGAATTCTATGAAACATTTAAAGAAGAGTTAATACCTATTGTCAAACTGTTCCAAAAAGTAGAAATGGAAGGAAAACTTCCAAACTCATTCTACGAGACCATCATTACCTTGATTCCAAAACCAACGATCCCACTAAAAAAGAGAATTACAGGCCAATATCCCTGATGAACATGGATGCAAAAATTCTCAACAAAATACTAGTAAATCAAACCCAATAGTACATTTAAAGAATCATTCACAAAAAAAAAAAGGAAGGAAGGAAGGAAGGAAGGAAGGAAGGAAGGAAGGAAGGAAGGAAGGAAGGAAGGAAGAAAAGAAAAGAAAAGAAAGAAAGAAAGAAAGAAAGAAAGAAAGAAAGAAAGAAAGAAAGAAAGAAAGAGCACTCACCACAATCAAGTGGGATTTATTCTTGCTCTGGATAAGTGGTTCAATATTTGGAAATCAATCAAAATGATAAATACGATCCTCTCAATGGATGTAGAAAAAGCATTTGACGAAGTACAGCATCTTTTCTCAATAAAAACCCTCAACAAAGTAGGAGTAGAGGGAACACACCTCAACATCAAAAGGGCCAGATATAAAAGACCTACAGCTAATATCATCCTCAGTGCGGAAAAACTGAGAGCTTTTCTTCTTTGGTCAGGAACAAGACAGGGATGTTCACACTCACCACTGTTACTTAACATAGTACTGGAAGTGCTAGCCTCAGCAATCAGAAAACAAAAAGAAATAAGAGGAATCCAAATCATCAAGGAAGAAGTCAAACTTTTACTGTTCACAGATGATATGACACTCTAGGTAGAAAACCCAAAAGGCTCCACCAAATACTTGATAGAACTGAGGCACGAATTCAGTAAAGTTACAGGATATAAAATTAATGTACAGAAATCTGTTGCATTTCTCTTTAAAAAAGATTTTATTTATTTATTTGAGAGAGAGAGAGAGAGCACAGCAAGAGAGAGCATGAGTGTGGGTGAGAGGCAGAGGGAGAGGGACAAGCAGACTCCCCGTTGAGCAGGGACTCCCTGATGCGGGACTCCATCCCAGGACCCTGAGGTCATGACTTGAGCCGAAGGCAGATGCTTAACCAACTGAGCCACCCAGGTGCCCCAAATCTGTTGTGTTTCTATACACCAATAATGAAGCAGCAGAAAGAAAAATCAAGGAATTCATCCCATTTGCAATGGCACCAAAAACCATAAAATACCTAGGAATGAACCTAACCAAAGAGGTAAAAGATTTGTACTCTGAAAACTATAGAACTCATATGTAAGACATTGAGGAAGACGCTAAGAAATAGAAAAACATTCCATGCTCATGGATTAGATGAACAAATATTGTTACAATGTATGAAAGCAATCTGCACTTTTTTAAAGATTTTATTTATTTGTCAAAGAGAGAGAGAGCGAGAGACAGCATGAGCAGCAGGGAGAGGGAGAAGCAGGCTCACCACTGAGCAGGGAGCCAGATGTGGGGTTCAATTACAGGACCCCGGGATCATGACCTGAGCCAAAGGCAGATGCTTAACCAACTGAGACACCCAGGCACCCCAGCAATCTACACTTTTAATGCAATCCTTATCAAATAACAACCAGTACTTCTCACAGAGTAGAACAATCCTAAAATTTGTATGGAACCAAAAGACACCCCAAATAGCCAAAGCAATCTTGAAAAAGAAAAACAAAATTGGAGGCATCACAATTCTGGAATTCAAGCTGTATTACAAAGATGTATTCATCAAGACAGTATGGTACTGGCACAAAAACAGACACATAGATCTATTGGAACAGAATAGAAAACCCAGAAATGAACCCACAACTAATCTTCAACAAAGCAGGAAAAGAATATCCGATGGAAAAAGGACAGTGTCTTCAACAAATGGTGTTGGGGAGACTGGACAGCAACATGCAGAAGAATGAAACTGGACCAACTTCTTACACCATACACAAAAATAAATTCAAAATGGATGAGAGACCTAAATGTGAGACAGAAAACCATGAAAATCCTCTAAATCCTAGAGGAGAACACAGGCAGCAATATCTTTGACATTGACCATAGCAACTTCTTACTAGACACGTCTCCTGAGGCAAGGGAAACAAAACAAAAAATGAACTATTGGAACTTTATCATGAGAAAAATCTTCTGCAAAACATAGGAAACAATTAACAAAACTAAAAGGGGACCTTTGGAATGGGAGAAGATATCTGCAAATGACATATCTGGTAAATGGTGAGTATCCACAATCTATAACAAACTTATCAAACTCAACACCCAAAAAACAAGTAATCCAGTTAAAAAATGGGAGAAGACAGAAATACATATTTTTCCAAAGAAGACATGCAGATGGCTAACAAACATGAAAAGGTGCTCAATATCACTCATCATCAGTGAAATACAAATCAAAATTACAATGAGATATCACCTCACACCTGTCAGAATGGCTAAGTTTAACAACAGAACAAGCAATAGATGTTGGCAAGGATGCACTGAAAGAGGAACCCTCTTACACTGTTGGTGGGAATGCAAAGTGGTGCAGCCACTCTGGAAAACAGTATGGAGTTTCCACAAAAAGTTAAGTCAACTACCTTATGATTCAACAATTGCACTACTAGTTATTTACACAAATAATACAAAAATACCGATTCAAAGGGACACGTGCACCCCGATGTTTATGCAACATTATCAACAATAGCCAAATTATGGAAAGAGCCCAAGTGTCCATCGACTAATGAATGGATAAAGAAGAGGTGAGTTATATATATATATAATGGAATATTACTCAGCCATAAAGAAGAATGAAATCTTGCTATTTGTAATGACATGTATGGAACTGGAGTGTATTATGCTAAGTGAAAAAAGTCAGAGAAAGACAAATACCATGTGATTTCACTCATATATGGAATTTAAGAAACAAACCAGATGAACATAGGGGAAAAAAGAGAGAGGCAAACCATAAAACAGACTCTTAAGTGTAGAGAACAAACTGAGGGTTACTGGAGTGGAGGTCAGTAGGGTGATAGGCTAAAGTGGTGATGTGTATTAAGGAGGGCACTTGTTTAAATGAGAACTGGGTGTTGTATATAAGTGATGTATCAATATATTCTATTTCCAAAACTAATATTAGTTAACTAACTGTTAACTACTCGGAATTTAAATAAAAACTTGAAAAATTTAATTAATTAATTAAAACTTAGAAAAATAGAATTGCCCCATGATCCGTTCATTGTACTACTGGGTATTTATCCCCAAAATACAAAAACACTAACTTAAAGTGATACATGCACACCTATGTTCATAGAATTATATTCAGTGTCCAAATTATGGAAACAACCCTTTTCTTTCCTTTTTTTTTTTTTTTGTTTAAATTCAATTTAGTTAACATCTAGTGTACTCTTAGTTTCAGGGGTAGAATTTAGTGATTCATCAGTTGCTCATAACCCCAGTGCTTTTTACATCAAGTGCCCAATTACCCCATCTCCTTACCCAACTCCCCTCTAGCAACCCTGTTTGTTTCCCATAGTTAAGATCTCTTGTGGTTTGTCTCCCTCTCTGATTTCATCTTATTTTGTTTTTCCTCCCCTTCCCCTATGTTCCTCTGTTTTCTTTCTTAAATTCCACATACGAGTGAAGTCATATGGTATTTGTCTTTCTCTGACTTTTTCACTTAGCATAGTACCCTTTAGTTCCATCCATGTCATTGCAAATGGCAAGATTTCATTCTTTTTTATGGCTGAGTAATATTCCATTGTATGTATATACCACTTCTTCTTTATCCATTCATCTGTTGATGGACATCTGGACTCATCTCATCCCATGTTTGGGCTATTGTGGACATTACTGTTATAAACATTGGGGTGCATGTGCCCTTTTGAATCACTATTTTTGTATCCTTTGGATAAATACCTAGTAGTGCAGTTGCTGGGATGTAGGGTAGTTCTATTTTTAATATTTTGAGGAACTGCATACTGTTTTCCAGAGTGGCTGCACCCAGTGTGCATTCCCACCAACACTATAAGAGGGTTCCCCTTTCTCTGCATCCTCACCAACATCAGTTGTTTCCTGAGTTGTTAATTTTAGCCCTTCTGACTGGTGTGAGGTGGTATCTCACTGTCATTTTGATTTGTATTTCCCTGATGCCAAATGATGAGGAGCATTTTTTCATGTGTCTGTTAGCCATTTGTATGTCTTATTTGGAGAAATGTCTGTTCATGTTTTCTGCCCATTTCTTGACTGGATTTTTTATTTTGGGGGTGTTGGGTTTGATAAGTTCTTTATAGATTTTGGATACTTATATGTCACTTGTGAATATCTTCTCCCATTTCATAGGTTGCTTTTTAGATTTGTTGATAGTTTTCCTCACTGATGAAGTCCAATAGTTCATTTTTGCTTTTGTTTCCCTTGTCTCTGGAGACGTGTTTAGCAAGAAGTTGCTGTAGCAGAGGTCAAAGAGGCTGCTGCCTGTGTTCTCCTCTAGCATTTTGATGGATTCCTGTCTCACATTTATGTCTTTCACCCATTTTGAATGTATTTTTGTGTATGGTGTAAGAAAGTTGTCTAGTTTCATTCTTCTGCATTTGGCTGTCCAGTTTTCTCAACACCATTTGTTGAAGAGACTGTCTTTTTTCCATTGGATATTCTTTCCTGTGGAAGCAGTCCTTTTTCATGGATAAATGAATGGATAAAGATGTTTTAAGTACATACAATGGAATATTATACAGCCAGAAAAAAGAATAAAATCTTGCTCTTTGCAAAGAAGTGGATGGAGCTAAAGAGTATAATTTTAAGCCAAATGAATAAGTAAGAGAAAGACAAATACCATATGATTTTACTCATAGGTGGGATTTAAGAAACAAGCAATCGAGCAAAGGAGGAAAAAGAGAGAGACAAACCATGAAACTGACTCTTATCTATATAGAACAAAGTAATTGTTAACAGAGGGCAGGTAGGTGAGGGTTTGTGTGAAATAGGTGATGGATATTAAGGAGTGCACTTGTTGTGATGAGCACTGGGTGATCTATGGAATTGTGTAATTACTATATTAAACACCTGAAACTAATATAACACTATATTTAAAAAAGATATCATACAGATTTTGCAGCTTAGAAGTATAATAACTGAAATAAAAATAAAACTACAGGGGTTCATAAATGAATTTGAGCAAGCATAAGACAGAATCAATGAACCTGAACATATGATAACTGAAGCATCCAGTCAGAGAAGCATGAAAAAACAATAATGAAAAGGGGGGATCTGTGGTATACCATGAAGCAAAGCAAGAGACATTCCATGTGATTCCCAAAAGGCGAATGGGGAAAGAGAGAGAGGGAGCGAAAGAGACAGAGGGAGAAAAAGAGAGAGTGAGGGAAGGGCAAAAATATATTTGATGAAATATTGGCTGTAAACTTCACAGATTTGATGAAAGACATGACAGGACACATTCAATAAATTTAATAAATCCCAAGTAGGATAAACTCAATGTGATCTGCATTAAGACATATTATAATCAAATTGTCAAAGGCTAAAAAGAGAAACTTAAAATCTGTAAGAGATAAGCAAATTGTCACATACAAGTGACCCTCAAGAAGATAAACAATTCATCCCTTTTTTTTAAAGATTTATTTATTTATTTATTTGACAGCCATATAGAGAGAGCACAAGTAGGCAGAGCGGCAGGCAGAGGGAGAGGGAGAAGCAGGTTCCCCACTGAGCAGGGAGCCTGATGTGGGGCTCGATCCCAGGACCCCGGGATCATGACCTGAGCCGAAGGCAGCTGCTTAACCGACTGAGACATCCAGACGCCCCTAAAAAAATCATTCTTATCAGAAACTATAGAGTACAGATGGCAGTGGAATTACATATTTAGAGTGTTGAAAAAAACCAAAATGTCAACCATGAATACTATATTCAGCAAAACTTTCCTTCAAGAATGTGGGAGATATTGAGACAAATACAGAAAAACAAAAGTTGAATGAGTTTGTTACCATTACACCTAACCTGTAAGAAATGCTAACAGGTTAAGATGCTTCTTGCTGAAATGAAAGGACATGAGGCAGTAAGTAGCTTAACCCCATATAAAGAACTAAAGGTCTTTGGTAAAGGTAACTATATTGGGAAATCTAAATGCCATTATTATTGTTATATTTTTGATTTGTAACTCCACTTTTTATTTTCTACAGGATTTAGAAGATAAGTCCATAGAAAAGAATCACAAGTCTTTATTATTCAGAACATATTATATAAACATAATTTGTGGCAACATAAAAGGGGAGCAGAGATGCACAGAAGCAGTTTTTATATGCTATTGAAGTTAAATTGGTATAAATTCAGACTAGATTGTTATAAATTTAAGCTGATAAATGTAGTCCTCATGGCAACAGCAGAAATATCCAGAAATAAACATAAAAGGAAATGAGAAGGTAATCAAAATGGTGCACCACAAAAAGTCAACTAAACACAAAAGAAGGCAGTCATCAAGGTAATGATGGACAAAAATGTTTATGACATATTGAAAACAAATAGCAAACTTATAGAAGTGAGTCCTTATTGGTAATTACATCAAATGTAAGTGAATTAAACCTTCAACCAAAATGCAGAGATTGGAGGATGGATTAAAAACATGATAAACTGTATACTGTCTACAAGAGATTCCCTTTAAATCCAAAGACGCAAACATGTTAAAAGTGAAAGAATGGAAAAGATATTCCATTCAAATAGTGTCCAAAAAAGCTGGGTGGCTATACTAGTGAAACAATTAGACAATAATAAAAAACTGTTACAAGAGAAAAAAATAGGACATTATTTTCTTTAATTTTTAATTTTTAGTTTTTTTTATTTTTTAAATTTTATTATGTTATGTTAGTCACCATACAATACATCATTAGTTTTTGATGTGGTGATCCACGATCCATTGTTTTTGTATAACACCCAGTGCTCCATGCAGTACGTGCCCTCCTTAATACCCATCACTGGGCTAACCAATCCCCCCTCACCTCTCCCCTCTAAAACCCTGTTTCTCAGAGTCCATAGTCTCTCATGGTTCATCCCTCCCTCCAATTCCCCGCCCCCATTTTTCCCTTCCTTCTCCTAATGTCCTCCATTCTATTCCTTATGTTCCACAAATAAGTGAAACCATATGATAATTGACTTTCTCTGCTTGACTTATTTCACTTAGCATAATCTCATCCAGTCCCATCCATGTTGATGTAAAAGTTGGGTATTCATACTTTCTGATGGCTGAGTAATATTCCATTTGTATACATGGACCACATCTTCTTTATCCATTCATCTGTTGAAGGGCATCTTGGCTCTTTCCACAGTTCGGCTATTGCAGACATTGCCGCTATGAACATTGGGGTGCATATGACCCTTGTTTTCACTACATCTGTGTCTTTGGGGTAAATACCCAGGAGTGCAATTGCTGGGTCATAGGGTAGCTCTATTTTTAAATTTTTGAGGAACCTCTACACTGTTTTCCAAAGTGGCTGTACAAACTTGCATTCCCACCAACAGTGTAAGAGGGTTCCCCTTTCTCCACAACCTCTTCAACATTTGCTGTTTCTTTCCCTGTCCATTTTTGCCATTCTAACTGGTGTAAGGTGGTATCTCAATGTATGTGTGGTTTTTTTAAAGATTTTATTTATTTGACAGAGAAAGGCACAGCGAGAGAGGGAACACAAGCAGGGGGAGTGGGAGAGGGAGAAACAGGCTCCCCGCTGAGAAGGGAGCCCGATGCGGGGCTCGATCCCAGGATGCTGGGTTCATGACCTGAGCTGAAGGCAGATGCTTAACCGACTGAGCCACCCAGGCACCCCTCAATGTGGTTTTGATTTGAATTTCCCTGATAGCTGCTGCTGATGAACATTTTTTCATGTGTCTGTTAGCCATTTGTATGTCTTCTTCAGAGAAGTGTCTTTTCATATCTTCTGCCCACTTTTTGACTTGATTATTTGGTTTTTGGGTGTTGAGTTTGAGAAGTTCTTTATAGATCTTGGATACCAGCCCTTTATCTGTAGTGTCATTTGCAAATATCTTTCCCCATTCTGTGGGTTGCCTCTTTGTTTTGTTGACTGTTTCCTTTGCTGTGCAGAAGCTTTTTATCTTGATGAAGTCCCAAAAGTTCATTTTTGCTTTTGTTTCACTAGCCTATGGAGATGTATCTTGAAAGAAGTTGCTGTGGGCGATGTCAAAGAGGTTACTGCCTGAAAAGAAATGAAATCCTAGTACTGGGGAACACTGAACAAGACATGTGTGTACCTGTCATATCAGTGTCCTAAACTTGTTTCTGCAGTACTTCATTAAATAAAGCACCCACTTCTAAATAAAAAAAAAAAAAAGAGGTTACTGCCTATGTTCTCCTCCAGGATTTTGATGGATTCCTGTCTCACATTGAGATCTTTCATCCACTTTGAGTTTATCTTTGTGAATGGTGTTAGAGAATGGGCAAGTTTCATTCTTTTGCATATGGCTGTCCAATTTTCCCAGCACCATTTATTGAAGAGACTGTCTTTTTTCCATTGCATGTTTTTTCCTCCTTTGTCAAAGATTATTTGACCATACAGTTGAGGGTCCATATCTGAGCTCTCTATTCTCTTCCATTGGTCTATACGTCTGTTTTTGTGCCAGTACCATGCCGTCTTGGTGATCACAGCTTTGTAATATAGCTTGAAATCGGGCAAGGTGATGTCCCCAGCTTTGTTTTTCTTTTTCAACATTTCCTTGGCGATTCGGGGTCTTTTCTGATTCCATACAAATTTTAGGATTGTTTGTTCCAGCACTTTGAAAAATGTCATTGGAATTTTGATCGGGATGGCACTGAAGTTATAGATTGCTCTGGGTAGCATAGACATTTTAACAATGTTTATTCCTCTGATTCATGAGCATGGAATATTTTTCCATCTTTCTGTGTCTTCTTCAATTTCTTTCATGAGTGTTCTGTAGTTCCTAGAGTATAGATCCTTTACCTTTTTGGTTAGGTTTATTCTGAGTTATCTTATGGTTTTTGGTGCTATTGTAAATGGAATCGGTTCTCTAATTTCTCTTTGTACAGTTGCATTGTTAGTGTATAAGAAAGCAACTGCTTTCTGTGCATTGATTTTGTATTCTGCCACATTACTGAATTGCTGTATGAGTTCTAGTAATTTGGGGGTGGAGTCTTTTGGGTTTTCCACATAAAGTATCTTGTCGTCTGTGAAAAGAGAGAGTTTGACTTCTTCTTTGCCAAAAAATAGGACATTATATAATATAGAAGTGTCAATTCATCAAGAAGATATTAAAACTGTAAACATACATACACCAAACAACAGAGCCGCTAAACATGAAGCAAACACTGACAGAATTGAAGGGAGAAATAAATAATTTTACAGTAATAGTTGGAGACTTAAAAACAATACTTTCAATAATGGATAAGGAAAGTAGTCAGAAAGCAATAAGAAGGCCTTGAACAACAATATAGATGAACTAGACCTAAGAAATGCATACAAAACACACTGCCCAGCAACAACAGAATACACATTCTTTTCAAGTGCACATGAAATGTTATCCAGAGCAGATACGATAGGCCACAAAACAAGACCCCTACCTCATACTATGTACAAAAATAATTCAAAATGGATCAGTGGCATATATAATCTAAAACTGTAAAACTCTTTTTTTTTTAAAGATTTTATTTATTTATTTGACACAGAGAGAGAGAGCACAAGCAGGGGGAGCGGCAGGGAGAGGGAGAGGGAGAAGCAGACTCCCTGAGGAGCAGGGAGCCCGACGCGGGGCTCGATCCCAGGACCCTGGGATCATGACCTGAGCCGAAGGCAGACGCTTAACGACTGAGCCACCCAGGCGCCCCTAAAACTGTAAAACTCTTATGAAAAAACATATGTGTAAATCTTTGGATTTGGCAATGGATTCTAAGACATCATAAAAAAAAGTCATGAGCAACAAATTAAAAAAATAGATAAATTGGACCTAATCAAAATTATGTATGCATACATATGTTACATTGTACATCAAAAGAATTATTAAGAAAGTGAAAAGACAACTTACACAATGGGTGAAAATTTTGCAGATCATATTTCTGAGAAAGGTGTAACATAAAAATATAGAAAATAACAAGTGTTGACAAAGTTGTGGAGAAATTGGAACCCTCATACATTGCTAGTAGGAAAGTAAAAGGTATAGCTTATGTGGAAAACATTTTGGTACTTTTTCAAAAAGTTAAACAGAATTTCTATATGACACATATATACCGCAAAGATTTCATAACAGGGACTCAAACAGATACTTGTATGCTAGTG
The DNA here is from genome assembly GCF_011800145.1 of Mirounga leonina. Lineage (NCBI taxonomy): Eukaryota > Metazoa > Chordata > Mammalia > Carnivora > Phocidae > Mirounga > Mirounga leonina. The sequence goes on from NW_023270096.1 coordinate 201,360, forward strand.
TTCATTGCAGCATTACTTGTAATAGCAAAAAGATGGAAACAACCCAAGTGTCTATTAACAGATGAAAGGATAAACAAAATGCATTATATCCATATAATAGAATTATTATTCAACCATAAAAATTGGAGTTGTGATACATGCTACAATATGAACGAACCTTGAAAACATGCTAATTGAAATAAGCCAGGCACAAAAGGACAAATATTGTATGATTTCATTTATATGATATAGCTAGAATAGGAAAATTCATAGAAACGGAGTAGATTAGAAGTTACCAGGAGTTGGGTAGAAGGGGCATAGAATGGGGACTTATTGCTTAATGGATACATACTTTCTGTTTGGGGTGATAAAAAAGTTTTGGAAATAGTGGTGATGGTTGCACAGCATTGTGAAAGTAATTAATGCCTCTGAATTTTACACTTAACAATGGTTAGATTGCATATTTATGATATTTTTTACTGCAATTGAAACCGTTAAAATGATTTTTTTCCTTCTCATGTTTTTCCTTCATTAATTAAAGCACAGCAGTAGAAGAATCTCAAATCAAATCAATAAAGACTTATTAATTGCATAATAGGAAGTCAGTCTCCTATCAGTCAGTAAGAATTGAAAGTATATTTAAATGTACCTAAGTGATTGGGTTGAGAACTTAGGGCTTGAGAGGTATCCCACAGTTATAGTACCCTGTGCCATGGTGTCCATTCAATCGGTCAACAAATATTTACTGTGCATACTCTATTCAAATGATTTATCCACTCCCATTATATAATGACTATTTGTATGTTGATGACTTCTAAGTCCATACCTTCAGTTTACAACTCTCTACTTCAGATTCATACACCCCACAGCTTGTTGACCATCTGCCCTTCAATGTACTATAGACATTTCACATTCAACATATCCAAAATTTATCAATTATCTTCCCCCATACACATTTACCTCTCTTCCTTTCCCGAATCTCAGTGACTACACCAAAGTGCAGTCAAGAAACAGGAAGGAAACCAGTTATTTTTTACAAAATATACAATAATATAAAGAATTGTTTTGGAGAACTTGAAAAAGCAAAAAGGAGACACTGAGGTATCACAAAAGTAGTAACTGCAGGAAGCAGCTACCATCTCTAGAACTGGGAAAATAAAGGGAAGAGTTTGGGGTTATTAGACATTAGAAACTTAAAGTAGGAGTGCTAGGAAGATTAAGTCCCCTTGAGAAGGGGACCCTGCTCTGATGGTGCTGGGATCTCTGAGGGAGCATAAAAAGGCTGGTTGTGGGAGTTCTGGGAGTGTGGCAGAAACTGGAGATTAGAATGACTTGCTACTAAAACCAACTGCCACCAACTAGTGAAAGTCCTTCGCAGAGGCAACATGAACAGGAACAGAAATCATGGCAAGAAGGAAAAGTTTCTTTTCCTTCCTCCTGCCCTGCAGCCTCATTCTAGTACCCACTGTTGGCAGAGCCTAACAGAAAGCCAGTTGGCAAAGGAAAATTTGGTTTGTAGTGCCCCAGGTCATAAAGCAGAATTTATAAGGCTGGGTTTAGAGCTGAGAGATAATTTCCTCCATGGTATCAATTATCTTCACCAAGACAGCTGTATCATGGAGGTTTCTTTAATTGCAAGAAACAGAAAATGCCTCTGGTTAATTTAAGTAAAAAGGAAATGTTTCAGAGAGCTACAGAATCAATAGGAATTCTGGAAAAGCATAATAAGGGTAGCTCCAGAGACCAGATAACCAGAAACTGACTGTTTCTTCAGGGTGCTATCACTTGAGTGAATCAGCTCCAAATATTTTTCTTCATACATGCATTACTTTATTGAAGCTTTATAGTTTCAGAAAAGGCATTCTAATTGGCCCAGATTTGGTCATGAGACTACCCCTCAGCAAGGATGGGCAGGTTATCTTCCTGAATTAATAATCTTACCAAGTTTACACAGAATGGTGTAAAAAATTCATTTTTAAAATTATTTTCTTGAATAAAATCAGAGTGATACTACCAAAGAAAGGTGCAATGAATACTAGGTAACCAAACAGCCACAAAAATCCACTTGGCATCCCAAAAATAAAACTAGGAGTCATCACCGACTCTTCCTTTGCCCTCATGACTCATTTTCAGTAAGGCCTAAAGTTTGTTCATTATTACTCTTTCAAATCTCTTGAATCTACTCACTTATATTTGACTCTAAATACTATATTTTAAGCCTTTAATTTCACATCTTGATTAATGTAAAATTTTCTAGTCTTGTTTACCTTCTCTTTCTTGCCTCCAATTCATGCTCCACACAATTGCCAGTGGCCTTTCTAAAGTGTTAATCTTAGCATGCCACTCTGGTAAACCTGTAATCCTACTTCTATCTAATCCCTTTCCTCCTGTCCATCAAATTCCATCTATGGATCCTTATAGCTTTCAGGATAAAATTCAGAGTAATTTGTTGGCTTTTGCCTAACTCTCTAGCTTCATTTAACACCACTTTCCAGAAAACCCCTTATCTCCAGCCATAAGTAACTACTTTTTATTAGATAGGACATCCAAACAGAATTAGACATCTTAATGACAGCATCCTGAAAAGAGTCCTACCTGGTTTTATTATCTCTGGGCATCAGAATCTTGGCTCTAATGGTAAGGAAGAGTCTGCATGTTAGGAGATAATTCTTCATGGGATTCTTATACCTCTGTACATTTTGTAAGCAGAGGTACTAATGGCCCTTTTGTTTTCAACTATCTTTTCAAGTTTATTTGTATAGACAACAACCTTGAAAATTAGAGATACTGTCTTCCTCCAGAGCAAACAACAGGTTTGTTTACTGTCCAGTATAATAAAGGTAATGTCTCCCTCCAAAGCAAAAGTCAGGCAAGTTTTCTTACCACTCATTATAAAAACTAAGGATTCCTCAGTTTGATACAAATCCACTGCATATGCAGTATCCAACCTGGCCCCTCTATATGAACTCTGTGGGACTTGGGTGGAAAAGGGAACCAACACAAGCATGATGCTCATGATGCTTGCTATGCTATAATGAATTTCTTTGTCTTTAACCCAGGAGTTCATGTCTTCTGTCAATACTTATGAAACTGTCAAGGTAACCCTTACAAGATAGGGTAAAGTTCTCAGACTCTGTAGGTTTTGGCACTAAACAGCTTAGGTAGGAAAGACTGGAGGAGTCACATTTAATTCCAGAATTTGAAAAGATACCAAAGGGATATATTGAGAATTATTAAACCTATTCTCTTGAATAAGAACAATATGAATTTTTACTCTCTGTTAACCTAAGCTAATGTATAAAACAACTGTTAAAAGATGTGTATCAGGGGCGCCTGGGTGGCTCAGTCATTGGGCATCTGCCTTCAGCTCGGGTCATGATCCTGGAGACCTGGGATCGAGCCCGCCTCGGGCTCCTTGCTCCTCAGGAAGCCTGCTTCTCCCTCTCCCACTCCCCCTGCTTGTGTTCCCTCTCTTGCTGTGTCTTTCTCTATCGAATGGATGAATAAAATCTTAAAAAAAAAAAAAAAGATGTGTATGAACCTCCAAGTACCCACCACTCACAAATTAGTGTAAACCCTTATTTTCTCTTTTGGTCCTAGCTAAATTTCTCTTTGTTTTGGCTCTGTTGAACTTTATCTTGGAATTGGATGTCTTATTACTTCAGGATCCTTATTTATTTATCGCTCATATGTGTAATAGACATGATATTTTCAATCTGTATACTCAGATGTGCAAAAAAGTATAACTTTATTGCTCCACAACCAAACTTATGTTAAATCACATCAGGGTTTTCCTCAGTCACACTCAAACAATTCAGGATTTTCTAATCTTCCTTTTCATTTTTCTTTGGGTTTAAGTTCCAAGAACATACATAAGGAATATATCTGGCATTCTGGGCTGGCATCCACTGAGAGGTATATCTTTTTGTTCCTTGGGCATGGTCAGGAAAGTTCAGGTGCTCTTTCTACCACTCCAGGTCTATGAAATATTTTGCTTTAAGCTATCTGCTTCTGTTACCATACTTAGCCCTCTCCGTTTTTATACCATAATATCACAGAAACCCTTGCAAGGCTGTCCCCCACTCCCAAGTTTTCAGGTAAAAAGCAGGCATGAGTATTGTCTGCTCTTGATCCCCAATCTTTCTGTAGGCTCCACTCTTCCTGAAGCCATTTCTTGATAGGAGTAGGGGAGGATTAAGTAATGGGGTACTTTTTAAGAGAGCCCATGAACTAGCTTGTTTTCTTCTTCTATTCTCTCTTACTCTTACTGAAGTTCAGAGGATCTCTATCTAGTCTTTTAAAGAAGGTAGGTAAGCAAGAATTTTTCCAAAATATTTATATTCTAGCCACGTAAATAATTTAATTTAATTTGGGAGAAAGATCACATGTTTATTTATTGACTGCTTTTGGATTATGTATTTCCTTAGATATATTCAGTAAAATATATAATATAAAGCCAATATAAAGAAAATATCATTGATAGAACATAAAAGGGTTATTTTATATAAATACAGAATTTATTTCCATAGTTACTATCTTCAAACTACTATTTCAATCCTTAAAAAAAAATAGTACTTAATTTAGTCCAATCACATAAAATGAGGACATTTAAAAAATTTAAGTAACATTGTTGGTAAGTTGTTTTTTTTGTTTTTTTTGTTTTTTTCAATTTCAATATCAAGGCTTACTGAATAAATGGAATTTGAGCTTGGTCTTGAGAGTTGGATAAGACTTCACTAGGCAGAGAAAAAAGGGTAAGCTTTAGATACTTTTTCACTGAAAGTACACCTTATCATGCCAGGCACAAGATAAGGCAATGTACTTTTTAGAAACATTGCCAGTTTTATTCCTCATTATCATTACCTCACTAGATATTATTATTCCTATATTACTGTTGAAGAATCTGAGGCTCAAAGAGGTGACCTACTTATTTAGAATCACTCAGCTAAGAAGTGGTTGAGCCTGGATTTGAGTCTGTTAGACTCTAAAGCCCATGCTCTTTTCCCACTGTGTTATGTTACCTCTTCACTCAAACCTTTCTCTTAGCTCTGTTCTTCTGATCTGATTCTTGGCCCAGTGGCCTGTGAAAGAATCAGCAGGATTTAGAGAGGCCCCAGGAGAGGGAGAGGTCTGGGACCTAGTCTTGTTATTTATATAAGGTGTGAGGCAGCAAAGGTATTCTCCCAGAGTTCTTATGGCCTTTGTGTGACCATCAGATTATGAGTGGTAAACAAAAAGGTGACATCCCTATAGATCAGGACACAAACTGAGATCTACATATGCACATCAAGGAACTAGGTATTCTGTGGGGGCTGAAGAGTTCCCTTTTGACTCAATTTACAGTGACTTGGCCAGTAAGGTTTAGAGGCAGGGGATAAACTATGCCATCTTTGATACAGCTTTCTGATAGACTCCAGTCAAAGATTGTTCTAGAGCTATAGAAGCCATTGGGAAATTTAGTACGTTGGACTATTTGCAATCTTTCAGTCTCCTGCCTTTTTTTTTTTTAATTTTTATTTATTTATTTATTTATTTATTTATTATTATTTTTTAAAGATTTTATTTATTTATTTGACAGAGAGAGACAGCGAGAGCAGGAACACAAGCAGGGGGAGTGGGAGAGGGAGAAGCAGGCTTCCCACCGAAAAGGGAGCCCGATGTGGGACTCGATCCCAGGACCCTGGGATCATGACCTGAGCCGAAGGCAGACACTTAATGACTGAGCCACCCAGGCGCCCTTTTTTTTTTTTTATTAACTCAAGTATTCACACAAGGCATATTTAGTTGTTAGTTACAGAAATTAACTGAAGTAAAAAGGATGTTATTGTAATGATATGGTAGACAATCTTGTGGAACCCAATTAGAGGAACTCGATCATGTCTCAAGGGACTGGAAACCTTTTTCTAGGGTGCCTGGGTGGCTCAGTTGGTTAAACGTCTGCCTATGGCTCAGGTCATGATGCTGGAGTCCTGGGATCAAATCCTGCTTTGGACTCCCTGTTCAGCTGGGAGTCTGCTTCCCCATCTCCCTCTGCTGCTGCTCTCTTTCTCTCTCTCTCTCTGTCAAATAAATAAATAAAATATAAAAAAAAAAAAAACTTTTTTTTTTTATTTCTTGCTCTCATTCACTCTCTTGGACTGCATATCTTACTTTTTTTCTTGAAATATCTGCTCAACAATCCTATTTCTTCTTGCAATCCAGCATCCTCTTCTTATTTATCAGAACCAATCATTAATTTATTACAGCCAATCATGGCTATTCAAAAATGGAAGTTTCAGTCCTCCAGTCTATATGACTACACAAGATAGGCATGCTTTCAGCAACAATAAACAGGAACAACTATAGTGACTTAAACAAATAAGGATTTTTTTTTCATTTAATAAGTCTAACAATGGATGAATGGATTAAAAACTGTGATACACACACACAGAGGAATATTATTCAGCCATAAAAAATAAAATCTTGCTATTTTGTACAACATGGGGGGTGGACCTTGAGGACATTATACTAAGTGAGATAAGTAAGTCAGGGAAAGATAATCACCATATGATCTGTTATATGTGGAAATCTAAAAGTAAATAAATAAATAACAAAGCTCATAGATATAGAGAACAGATTAATGGTTGCCAAAGGTGAGGGATGAGAGGGTAAGAGAAATGAGTGAACTGTTTTTGTTTTTGTTTAAATAAATTGAATTAAATAAGTATAGATGCAGGGGGTTATTGCTGTTAATAGACTATTTCAATGATGTTAGAGTCAATATTTCACGGTCCTACCTCACATGGTTGCAAGATGGTTGCTATCATAGCCAAAATCATGGCAGGGAAAGGGAGGACAGGTGTATAGTAGAACGTGCTAACTGTTTTTGTCCCTTTTTATCAGGAAAACAAAGCATTCCAAGAAATGCTTATCAAGTTTTTCCTTACATTTCACTGGCCAGAATTAAGTCTTATAGCCACCCCACACTACAAAGGGTGCAGAGAAAAAGAGCTAGGCACATTGTTGCCCTGAACAAAAATCTCAGTTCTGCTATCAAGAAAGAATATGAAAATGGATACTACCGGCAGCTAAAGATCTCTGCTACAATGACCTGCTGAGCTCAGTTCCCTGCATCAAGCTACCCGGTCTCGGTTTATCCTAATCTAAGTCATTGTCCAGCTCAGGGAAATGAGGGAACACAGTGATAAGGGCTGCCTTGTTGGGGCTGCACCTGGGATAGCTTCCCTAAAAGGAATATAGAAGAGTCTGTGTAGTAGGTGGACTTCTACAAGGGCCCCCAATAATCCCTACCTCCTGATATCTATCGCCCTGTGAAATCCCCTCTCCTTGAATGTAGGCTTGGTCAAGTGAGTTGCTTCTGAAGAATAGAATATGGTCAAAGTTATGGGATGTCTCCTGCAAGATTATATTACAAAAGATTGTGACTTCTGTCTTGCTAGCTGACTCTATCAATTTCTTAGCCTACAGCTTTTATGAAACATATGTTTGTGTTGAAGAGACTCATGTATTAAGGAACTGAGAGGAGTGTCTGGCCAAGTGCTAGCAAGGAACTGAGGCATCCCCCATAGCCCCAAATACACAGTTGAATCTTGCCAACAGCCATGTGAACTGGGTAGTAGATTTCTCCAAAGTTGAGCCTTGAGATGACTACAGTCCAGCCAATATCTTGCTAATTGCCTTTGAAAGACCTGGAAGTGGTAGACCCAATCAAGCTGTGCCTAGATTCCTGACCTACAGAAACTCTGAGATAAAAAAGTGAGCTGTTTTAAGCTTCTAGATTTTCAGGGCAATTTGTTTTAGAGCAAAAATAATACAGAAGGAAATGATAGACATTTCCAAGATATCAAACTTTCTCCCATGGACTGACAAAGCATGATTCAGATATTTTCTCTTCTACTCTTTCTTACCCCAGCTTTCTGCTTGCATAGAGAGAAAAAAAAAATTCTAACATTTAGGTTAGAGAAGCCTAAAATGAAACTGAATAAAAATAGGTGAATGACTTCTCCATCTCTGGAGGTATTTAAGCAAAAGCTATATAGCCATCTGATGTGGGGAACAAAGGCAGAAGAAAAACTATTAAATTTCCTTACTACCTACAGCCCACTGACAAGTCCTTGAAACAAGCAGAATGACATTCCTCTGGAGACTCAACTGCCTTGATGTTGATACTTTGCTAAGGCCAAAAGACAACCTTAGCCCAACCCCCAGAATCCTGTAAGTCTACTTTAACATATAAAAATTCCTTTAGAAATTTCCTTTATCTCGGGCGCCTGGGTGGCTCAGTTGGTTAAGCGACTGCCTTCGGCTCAGGTCATGATCCTGGAGTCCTGGGATCGAGTCCCATATCGGGCTCCCTGCTCAGCAGGGAGTCTGCTTCTCCCTCTGACCCTCCCCCCTCTCATGCTCTCTCTATCTCAGTCTCTCTCTCAAATAAATAAATAAAATCTTTAAAAAAAAAGACATTTCCTTTATTTCTAAGCCCCCAAGATACATGTTGGCAATCATCCTCCAAGCATATGGCCCACTGATATACATCTAAAGGTTCTCATGACTAAGGTTTTATTAGACAGTAATAAATGACCATTTCCCAAAAATAGCTAGCTCCCTCAAGGTCCTGGAAACCTTGTTTCCAAATTCCTTAGAGACTTATGTTATCCTTCACTCCCTCCCAACTTGAAAGTATATAATGGGACACTCTTCATGACCCAGGTGCAGCTCTTTCTGCCCAAGGGCCCTGTTCCGTGCTTTAATAAAACCGTCTTTTTGCACCCAAGATGTCTCAAGAATTCTTTTTTGGCTGTTGGTTTCGAACCCCAACTCCTTTCTTACATTACCATCTATTACAGATTAAAAAAAAAAAAAAAGATTCAGGCATCACATAAATGGTTGGACCAGATCAGTGCTTTCTAACTCTTTTACATTATAGAATAATAAAGATTTTTATGGCACACCAGGGATAAACAACAAAGCTATTTGTGGCCCAAGGTAACCAGTTACTTCAGGCCCCCCCCCCCCCCGTCCCCAGCCATTCTAAGAGTGAAAGAGATTCAATACATCTGCGTATCGGTCATTCTTTCTTGTCATACCACTCTACCCTAGTCCACTGATTTGGAAGCTCAAGCTTAGATGACTTAAGGCTTTCACAACACTTAGATTCTCTGGTGCAATATTTTCACAGTGTAATCCCCATAACAGTAGGGTCAGCATAACCTGAGAACTTGTTAGAATGTGAACTGTCAGTCCCACCCTAAATTTGTTTAATCACAAATTCTGAAAAAAAAAGAAATTCTGGGAATGGGGTTCAGCAATTCCTGTTTCACCAGGCCTTCCAGAAAAAAAAAAAAATTAAAAAACCCGGGTTTAAAACTTTACACTTGAGCTGAATTCTGGGGAAAATCACTTTGCTTCTTGGAACTCAGTTACATCATCCATAAAATTGGCTGAATAATAAAAAAGAATGAAATCTTGCTGTTTGCAACAACTTGGCTGGGACTAGAGAGTATAATGCTGAGTGAAATAAGTCAGTCAGAGAAAGACAAATACCACATGATTTCACTCATATGTGGAAATTAAAATACAAAACAAATAAGCATAGGAAAAAAAAGAGAGAGAGAGAGAGACAAACCAGGAAATAGACTCAATTATAGAGAACAAACTGATGTTTACCAGAGGTGAGGTGGGTTGGGGGAATGGCTGAGAGAAGCCTAATGCCTTTCCTACATCACACTTATCATGATGAACACTGAGAAGTTTATAGAATTGCTGAATCACTATATTATACACCTGAAACTAATATAACACTGTATGTTAAATATACTGGAATTAAATAAAAAACTTAAAAAATGGCTAAATAAGGTATTACCAAAGATTAAATAATGTAACATTTATTCACACTCAACATTATAATCCCTATCATTCCATTATTTTTCTACACCTAGTTATAATAAATGAACTGCAATTTCTAATTTCCAGTTTCTAATACTTCCAACTGTTGTTTTAAAAGGTTTACTTATTTATTTGAGAGAGAGAGACCATGCATGTGAGTGGGGAGGGGCAAAAGGAGAGAATCTTCAAGCAAACTCCCCACTGAGTGCAGAGCCCCATGCAGAGTTCGATCTCAGGACCCATGAGATCATGACCTGAGCCAAAGCCAAGAGTTGGACACTTAACTGACTGAGCCACCCAGGCATCCTAATACTTCCAACTCTTGATTATCTACTTGACTGTCTACTTTATGGATCATTGGTGGCAAATTAAAATCCCATGCTGTTTTCTCTCTGCCACACAGCACATGCCTGTGTTACCTTCCCCGGCCATCAATTAATATTTGCCTGGGAATGAAAATTCATTTTCATACTGGCCTAAGGGAAAAAAGCTGCCAAGAAATCAGAACCTACATTCTAGAACACACTAGAAATGTGACTTAGATTACCTGAGACTTCTTTATCCCTCTCCATTAAGTCAGGACTCTGAAAATTGGCTTTTTTGGTACATACTATGTTCAAGGCACTTTATTTAAAAAAGAGATGAATCACAGAATAGAGCACTGGGTGTTATATGAAAACAATGAATCATGGAACACTACCTGAAAAACTAATGATGTAATGTATGGTGATTAACATAATAAAATAAAATAAAATAATTTATATTAAAAAAAGATGAATCAGACACTCATTTTAAAAAAGATTTTATTTATTTATTTGACAGAGAGTGAGAATTCATAAGCAGGGGGGAGTGACAGAGGGAGAGGGAGAAGCAGGCTCCCCGCTGAGCAGAGAGCCCCATGTGGGGCTCCATCCCAGGACCCTGGGATCACAACCGAGCTGAAGGCAGACACTTAACTGACTGTCATCCAGGTGCCCTGAATCAGACACACTCTTAATGGAGATTTCAATTTATTAAGGGATTTAAGGTAGGTATATTGAGAATTACAATATAGGGCAGGTCAGTTTAATTTAATTCAAGAAATATTTATAGACTATCCACTATGCTTCATGCATCTGGCTAAGTGCTGGAATGCACTGATGAATAAGATGTTATTCTAGTCCTCATACGGCCTTTATCGTTCCATGATATATGAACTCCTGACTCTCCTTATGATTTCTATGGTCACATTTAGAGCTTACACCTTCTTGCTTTCCTCAGGTTCTGGCCTATAGGTCCCGTATCTATACATGCTGTCTGTGTTTTACTCCAGTACAACTTACACATAGAGTTCAACCCTTCACCAATTTTCACAAGAAATCTATTCACAATAATCCTTTCATGAGTTCTAGACTTTAATGAAGATTTGGAGGTAATAGGGAAATCTCAGAACACAAACCATGTGGCTTTCTACCATCTACTTTCTCCTCCTATCTCTTCTCTTATCTCCCAGATTGCTCCTAAAGTTCCAAACACTTCCTCCTTTGTTATACAGAATACTTCTGTCTTCCCCAGCTTTTCCTTACTAGATTGCCTACCCTAACCCATAAAAGATATACAGACAAACAAAGATCCCCCTTTTAAATGGATATTTTCCTTGCAAGACAATTAGGTTTATATTTAGTAAGTTTGTTTTTGTATTATATTCTATAAATAAATGTATTAGTGTGGCAGACCTTGTAAATTGGTTCCCCAAGACCTATTCCACATTTTTTTCTTGCCAACATAACCCTAAATTTGTTTCTGGGAAGCAGTGTGACTGGCCAAGGCAGGTACTCACTTTTCCAGTTTCCTCAAAGACAGAGTGGCTATGCATCCAGTTTTGACCAATGATCATAAGGAGGAATCAGCTTGAGGGGGCTCCTGGGAAAGCTTTTGCTCTTTTAATAAAAGGGAGAGGAATAGCTGGTGCTGCCTTCTTACCTCAGAGAAAAGACCCAGAGAAAAGGACCCCTTAAATTATGTGCTCACCACTTACCCCCAGTCCAATCAACTATGGTTAGGGGCTATGATTATGTTGTAATAATATGGCAACTCTTATTACAACCAGGTAGATGGTGGAGTGGAGGAACAAGATAAGGGGAACAGAATTCCTAGAGAGAATTTCTAGGTAGATAATTACATAGGTACATTTTACAACAAAGTTAGATGATGAATAGTATTGGGAGTGTGAGGAGATTTTGTTGGTATTGGCTAGAATACCCAAGATGCCCAAATTCTGCCTTACTCTTCTTCCTAATTTGCTCCCTGAGGGCAGAACAATAAAAACTGGTAAACAGAGCACCATGTTATTTTTTTTGTTTTGTTTAAAGCTTTTATTTATTTATTTGAGAGAGAGAGAATGAGAGAGAGCACATGAGAGGGGGGAGGGTCAGAGGGAGAAGCAGACTCCCTGCCGAGCAGGAAGCCCGATGCGGTACCCGATCCTGGGACTCCAGGATCATGACCTGAGCCGAAGGCAGTCGCTTAACCAACTAAGCCACCGAGGCGCCCCAGAGCACCATGTTATTATTAATCAGACCTGGGCTCAGTATTTGAAGTGAATGGCATAAACTTGAGGTCTAAGACAGGCTGCTACCCCCACAACACAGTATAAATAAAAATACTACAACTATTTTATCACCTGCAGGGCATAAGGACCTTATATGAAAAGAAAGAACTTTGATGATCCCAGCAAAATGGAAGGAGAAGCAGCTGAGAACAAGGCCATGCCCAGCTGCCTGATCTTTAGTCTATGACCCCATTCATTAGCTCACAGGTAATTGTGACCCAGTCATTGTATTGCTATTTGATTTATCAGTTTGACACTCCCTCTTGCCTAGGAGGAGGGAAGAAAATAGTAGGAAAAAGTGTGGAAACCATTTGTTAGAGATTTTTCTGTTGTCGGGAAAGGGAATGAGAGCTCTCACCTTATACTTCTCTACATTAGATTCTCTTTTAATCCTTTGAGCTTAATAGCCAAGATGATGGTCAGATAGGATGATAATTACCCCTTTGTGGGAGAAGACCCATGGAATATCAGGAAAGTTCTGTTTCTCCTTTTGTGATACCATCTCCTTGACATTCCTCATTCTTTTATCCTCCCAGGACCATAGCTGTACAACAGGCCAAAATTTTACCCATTATTTTATCTCTCATCTCAAATTATGTTTATCTACAATTGTCCAACATGGAAATGAGTACTACATGGTAGCACAGCCCAGATAATGCAACATGAGCCCAGCAATATAATATCCTACATTTGAACAATATAAAACCCCTCAAAGATCAAGTTTCCACAAAGTTAGAGTTCCACATGGAAAACTGTTTCTTTTGTAGAAATTAATTTCCCAAAGAAATTAAAGCCAAAAATTATCTTCTCCCCAATTTTTTTAAAGATCTTATTTATTTATTTGAGACAGAGAGAATGAGAGAGACAGCACATGAGAGGGGGGAGGGTCAGAGGGAGAAGCAGGCTCCCTGCCAAGGAGGGAGCCTGATGCGGGACTCGATCCCGGGACTCCAGAATCATGACCTGAGCCGAAGGCAGTCGAGCTCCCCAGGTGCCCTCTTGTCCCCAACTTAGTTTTTCTTTATCTCAGCCGAAAGAGGTGTCATCCAGGTGCCTGGTTGGAGTCTGGCTTCTTTCAGCAGTTATAGACTTAGCTTCATTTCACTGGAATTGTAACTTTTCTAACACTTCTGAAGTTGGGCTTATAAAATTTCAAGTCTCCTTTGGGTCTCACTTTTCTCAAGTTTGAGTCCCACACTCGTAAAATGTATGACCAAACAATAACCATCCTGAACAATGACAATCCTAAGCAAAAATAGTGTTCCCATGTTACTATTACCAGTCCTATTTCTTGGGGAATGAGAATAGAGGTTGAACAGAAAAAAAAAAGCAACTTTATCTATGTGCCTGCCAATTTATGCTAATTGTGCAGTGCCTATAACTATTAAATAAAATTTTCCTGTGAGAAATTGTCAGGAAACCAAGTGAGCTTCCATATTTATTTTCTAAAAGCCTTGTGGAATCTCAAATATTTAATAGTTCTGAGCTGCTCCTTTTGGGACTTAATCAAACTTGGATCCATGTCAGTATTGTTTTCCTTCAGCTTTTGAATTTCCCAGGCTTTGGCTACTTAAATAAAAGACAAATTTTCTTCTACTATCTTTTTTCTACCTGTGACCTGTTTTGGAGAAATATACCGTTACTCAGCTCCAAGTGAGAGAGAGGTTGGGGTGTAAAGTGGACAAGATACTGCCTCTCCAATCAATGCCTAAAAGCATGTACACCAAAATTCTTTCTATCTAAAGGGTCCATTCCTAGCTAGCCATAAGGAGAACTTTCCTTTATGTGGGACTCTGCCTTCTAATCTAGCTTCAGCAGAAGTGCAGCTGTCTCTTCAGTCTATATTCCCCAAAGGATGTCCTACTTTATGGCAGAATCTCTTTTCCTCCTAATATGAGCTGCAACTGTGATTACTAAATATAGGGGGCTGCAAAAAATATTTCCTGGTGTAGAGTGATGGGAAAGCATGGTTGAAACATGGCTCACTTAAAACCTATGTTAGGTTCCCTAACGGTACCCTTGTTCACAAGCTCAAATCAAAATGTTACTCTTCTCTGGTCAGCCACAAGTCACAGGAATAGTAATTAATGCTGAGAGAGAGAGAGTGAGAGAGAAAAGCTGATCTGGCCTTCTTACAATACCCACAACAAAGAATAAGAAAAGAAAAAACTATGCATGAGCATGGGCCTTATTAGCAGACAATTATCCCACCTGCTATTAATTTTGATCCAATCATTGCATGATGTCTGACCTATAATATCAGTATTCCCCTTTCTTGGGAAGGAATGAGGAAAGGGCAGGGTAGAAAGGCAGGTACCTTCCTGACACAGGTAGAGGGCCTGAGTCCTACTTTCTCTGCAAAAGTAGGAATTATCCAGGCAAAATTGTTGTGAGGGGAACTACAGTTTTCCAGTTAAAGGGAAAAGAATTAGCAAAGACACAAGAGTGTTAAACAACATGATATGGGAGAGCAATATGTTTTGTTTTTTTTTCAAGGAAGAGAAATTCAGTTCAAACTAGCTTAAACAACAAAAGAAATTTAGCATGAGGATAGAGTGTCTTATGGAACCGAAGAATA
The DNA here is from genome assembly GCF_011800145.1 of Mirounga leonina. NCBI lineage: Eukaryota > Metazoa > Chordata > Mammalia > Carnivora > Phocidae > Mirounga > Mirounga leonina. The sequence continues at coordinate 216,392 of NW_023270096.1, forward strand.
AGGCAGATGAACTTAAAGGAATAAGCTGGAGCTAGGGACTCAATTGCTATCTGGAGTCTCCCTTTCTCATCTCTGCATCTCTCTGTGTGTCTGTTTCATCTTTCATAGCAGACCAGCTTTTCCTCTTTCCCAGACCATATGGCATAAAAATGGCTGCTGCCAGACAGCTCTGAAGTATACACTATTCAGCATAAGAAAACAGCCAAAGTGGGTTGAAATCTCAGTCTAGATCCCAAATTTCTGAGGAAGGGCTATGATAGACTCAGATTGGTCAACTGTGGCCAAGGGGTCACATAACATGAAAATTTGTAAAGTTACATTGGGATGGAGTTGGTGGCAAGAGAAGCTCCCAGAGGAATGGGTATGTTTATCAAAGGAGAACAGCAAACAACATATTTCTGAACATGAAATAGAATGGTAGGAGATGAGGCTGGAGAAGACACGAGTTATAAAGAGTATTATGTAGCTTGAAGTGTATTCAGTAGGCACTGTGGAGTAGGTTTGAAATGTTTTTAATCAGGGAGGAATTTGGTAAGATTTGCATTTTAGATAACTCATTAAAGGAGCAGTGTGGAAGATGATTTGGAGGAGAGGTAAGACTGAAAGCAAGGAGCCCAATTAGAAAGTTGTTGAAATAGTCCTAAAAGAAAAGATGAAGGTCTAAACTAAGGCAAAATTGATGGCAGTAGAAGTATAAAGGAAATATGGTTATGAGAAATATTTAGGAGATAGAATCAACAGGTTTTATTAACTTAATTTTATGGGGTGGGAGGATAAAGAGTCTAAGGTGACTTTAACTTTCTGTCTTGGCAGACAAGGCAAAGGGTTTCACATGCTCTTTATTCACTATTGAATACAAAACAAGATCTAGATATTACCCACAATCCTTCTTGAAGTGGAGCTAGCATTGCTCATACAGGCCCTTGAAGCAAACCTCAGAGGAATTTTGCCTATAAGCAGACATCTGATCCCCTGGAAGAAGTAACTATGAACTAAGTGTTCCAAGTGATAGACAAAGTGTTTTATCTTAGCCCCCAGTCCTTTTTCTTTATTTTCCATGGGCAGAAATCTGGATGAAGTGCAGTTACAAATTCCTTTTGCCCTATTCAGTTACAAAAAGACATTTCTCTTTAATATGTGGGTAGATTATGGATCTATGTCTATATTGATATCTGTATCTATATCTATCTATCTATCTATTTATCTATCTATCTATCTATCATCTTTCATCTATCTAGCTATCTAGCTGTCTATCCTAGCAGAATTCCTAACAAAGTCTCTTTAAGTAAGGGGTATACAGATTCATTCATTTATTGAGGGCTTTCTATGTGCCAGATACTACCCTAAGAACTTTGAGACACAGCAGTGAACAAAACAGACAAAAATCCCTGTCCTCCTGAAGATTCCATTCAAGCAACACAACTTATTCTTCCCCAATATATATGCAGTCTATTTCTCAGGAAAAGATACAGTAGTCTAGGCATAACTCATAAAATAGTCATATTCTAGCCATTTTATTTGGTTCTGTGAAATGTGTGATGATAATAAGGTCTCCCTTTGGTGAGTATTTTTTTTAAATCTTCCTTAACAAGGAAAAAGAACACATTAGTACATGAAGATAGTGAGTTTAGTTGTGGACAATATAAATTTAAATTGTTTGGGGTCATCCAGATGAGGATGTCTAGTAGTCAGTTGAATCTACTCATCTACATATCAGGAGACAGAGCTGAACTAGAAACATAGATTTGAAAGCCATCCATGTATAGTTAATAGAGTGTGGAGAGCAGAACAAAAGAAATAGGTCATGGACAGAACCATGGGAGAACATAAATATTTAAGACGTAGGAAGACAAAGAGGAATCCATGAAAGTTACATAAATGTAAAATCTAAAGAGGAAGGAGAAGAGCAAGGAGAATGTGTGTCTGAAAGTCAAATGAGCAGAGAATTTCAAGCAGATTGAAATAATCAACATTATTATATGTGACAGTAAGATCCAATAAGAAAAGGGCTTGAAAGTGTCCATTAAAAGGAGAAATTTGTCTGTCAGTAAATGGCATTCTTAACAAATGAGATTTTATTGGAGATGGGTAGGTAAAATCCCTATTATAGTGGTTGAAAGGTGAATGGGAAATGAAAGAATAAAGGTAGTAGATGTAGATAACCACTTTTGAGACCTCTGGGGGGAAATGAAAGGTGATAATAGTCAACACTTCAAGGAAACTAGAGGAGGAAACTAGAGGAAACCCCAAGATAAAGGAAAGTGTTTCTTTTAAGAATGGAAGAGACTTGAGTATGTTTACAGGCTGTGGGGAATGAGTCAGTGTGTGGGGATGAGAGGTGTAAAGTATTAAAGACAGAAAAGAGAGAGCATGATCTCTGAGAGGCTGGGCGAGACAAGGAACAGAGCACATACAATCTATGTGAGGGTGAAGGGATCAAAGTACAGTATGGGATCAGATGCTGATTAACAGTGAGAAGAACGCCTAATGGCTTCATTTTTTTTTTTTTTAAGGAAGGTAGGTGATGAAGTAATCATTTGGGTGGTAGGTTTGATGGGTGAATGAAGAAGTCATCAGTAGTAGTGGAGAATGGTTAACATTTGGAATAATAGCTGAGACTTGGAGAGGGATTGACAAAGAAAAAGTGAAAGGATTGTTAAGTAGTGAGTTGAGAAACTAAATCTGTGTTAATAACATTGTACATTAAAAGGCCAGAGTAATAGGGATTGCATTGAATATTTAGATTGCTATGGGTAGCGTAGATATTTTTTTGCAATATTTGTTCTTCCAATCCATGAGCATGCAATGTTCTCCATTTCTTTGTGTCTTCCTCAATTCCTTTCATAAGCATTCTATAGTTTTTAGAGTACAAATCCTTTACCTTCTTGATTCAGTTTATTGCTAGGTTATGTTATGGATTTTGGTACAATTGTAAATGGGATCGACTCCTTAATTTCTCTTTCTTCACTCACATTGTTAGTGTATAGAAATGCAACTGATTTCTGTGTATCGATTTTATATCATGCCATGTTGCTGAATTGCTGTATGAGTTCTAGCAATTTTGGGGTGGAGTCTTTTGGGTTTTCCACATAAAGTACCAGGTCATCTGTGAAGAGAGAGAGTTGACTTCTTTGCCAATTTGAATTTTATTTCTTTTTGTTGTCTGATTGCTGAGGCTAGGACTTCTAGTTCTATGTTGAACAACAGTGGTGAGAGTGGGCATCCCTGTTGTGTTCCTGGCCTTAGGAGAAAAACTCTCAGCTTTTCCCCATTGAGAATGATATTCTCTGTGGGCTTTCCGCAGATGGCTTTTATGATATTGAGGTATGTTGCCTCTATCCCTACACTGTGAAGAGTTTTAATCAAAAAAGGATGATGTTTTTGTCAAATGCATTTTCAGCATCAATTGAGAGGATCACATAGTTCTTGTCCTTTCTTTTATTAATGTGATGTATCATGTTGATTGATTTGTGAATGTTGAACCAGTCTTCCATCCCAGGAATAAATTCCACTTGGTCATGGTGAATAAACCTTTTAATGCACTGTTGGATCTTCTTGATTAGTATCTTGGTGAAAATTTTGGCACCCATGTTCATTAGGGATATTTGTCTGTAATTCTCCTTTTTTGATGTGGTCTTTGGTTTTGGGATTAAGGTAATGCTGGCCTCACAGAATGAGTTTGGAAGTTTTCCTTCCCTTTCTATTTTTTGAAGCAGCTTCAGAAGAATAGGTATTAGTACTTCTTTAAATGTTTGGTAGAATTCCCCTGGGAAGCCATCTGGTCATGGACTCTTGTTTGTTTGGAGATGTCTGATTACTGCTTCAATTTCCTTGCTAGTTATGGGTCTGTACACATTTTCTCTTTCTTCCTGTTCCAGTTTTGGCAATTTATGAGTTTCAAAGAATGCATCCATTTTTTTCCAGATTGCCTAATTTTTGGCATATAGTTGCTTCTTAAAATTGTTTGTATTTTCTTGGTGTTGGTTGTGATCTCTCCTCTTTCATTCGTGATTTAAATTTGGGTCCTTTCTCTTTTCTTTTTGATAAGTCTGGCTAGGGGTTTATCAATCTTATTAATTCTTTCAAAAAACCAGCTTCTTCTTTCATTGATATGTTCTACTGTTCTTTTGGTTTCTATATAATTGATTTCTGCTCTAATCTTGATTATTTGCCTTCTCCTGCTTGGCTTAGGCTTTATTTGCTGTTCTTTCTCCAGCTCCTTTAGTTATAAGGATAGCTTGTGTATTTGAGACTTTTCTAATTTTTTGAGACAGACTTGTATTGCTATGTACTTCCCTCTTAGGACTGCCTTTGCTGCATCCCAAAGGTTTTGAACAGTTGTAGAGGGGAGGTGGGTGGGGAATGGGGGAACTGCATGATGGGCATTAAGGGCACATGATGTGATGAGCACTGGGTATTATATGCAACTGATGAATAACTGAACTCTACTTCAGAAACTAGTGATGTACTCTATGTTGGCTGGTTGAATTTTTTTAAAAAGTGCCAGAGTGATTTTCTTCAGCAAAGCCAGAATGGAAACAGGGAACAAAGAAGGGAAGAAGTACAGCATATAGACACCCAGAGTTCAAGTATTTGAAATTCCAGGAGCTACTCTGATTATGAACACCTTTACATTATAGGTCAAGATGAAATCATCCAAGGAGCTTTCTCAGAAACTTTTTTTTTTTATTATGTTATGTTAGTCACTATACAGTACATCATTAGGTTTTGATGTAGTGTTCCATGATTCATTGTTTGTGTATAACACCCAATGCTCCATGCAATAAGTGCCCTCCTTAATACCCATCACCGGGCTCACCCATCCCCCCACCCGCTCCCTTCTAAAACTCTCAGTTTCTCAGAGTCCATAGTCTCTCATGGCTCATCTACCTCTCCGATTCCCCTGCTTCATTTTTCCCTTCCTTCTCCTAATGTCCTCCATGCTATTTCTTATGTTCCACAAATAAGTGAAACCTTACAATAGTTGACTTTCTCTGCTTGACTTACTGCATTTAGCATAATCTCCTCTAGTCCCATCTATGTTGATGCAAAAGTTGGGTATTCATCCTTTCTGATGGCTGAGTAATATTCCATTGTATATATTTGATAAGTCTTCTTTATCCATTCATCTGTTGAAGGGCATCTCGGCTCTTTCCACAGTTAGGCTATTGCCGACATTGCTGCTATGAACATTGGGGCACATATGGCCCTTCTTTTCACTACATCTGTATCTTTGGGGTAAATACCCAAGAGTGCAATTGCTGGGTCATAGGGTAGCTCTATTTTTAATTTTTTGAGGCACCTCCACAATGTTTTCCAAAGTGGCTGTACCAACTTGCATTCCCACCAACAGTGTAAGAGGGTTCCCCTCTCTCCACAACCTCTCCAACATTTGTTGTTTCTTTCCCTGTCCATTTTTGCCATTCTAACTGGTGTAAGGTGGTATCTCAATGTGGTTTTGATTTGAATTTCCCTGATGGCTAATGATGATGAACATTTTTTCATGTGTCTGTTAGTCGTTTCTATGTCTTCTTTTGAAAAATATTTGTTCATTTCTTCTGCCCATTTTTTGACTTATTTGTTTTTTGGGTGTTGAGTTTGAGAAGTTCTTTATAGATCTTGGATATCAGCCCTTTGTCTGTAGTGTCATTTGCAAATATCTTCTCCCATTCTGTGGGTTGCCTCTTAGTTTTGTTGACTGTTTCCTTTGCTGTGCAGAAGCTTTTTATCTTGATGAAGTCCCAAAAGTTCATTTTCGCTTTTGTTTCCCTTGCCTTTGGAGACGTGTCTTGAAAGAAGTTGCTGTGGCCGATGTCAAATAAATTACTGCCTATGTTCTCCTCTAGGATTTTGCCATCAAAATGACTTTATCCAAAGTCTATCCACAATCCTCTATCTGCCCCCTCAAATACATCTCAAATACATCTGTCAACTTATGGTATTTCATTTATGTTAATTATTTGTTATCTTGTCTTCTTGCATCCATCAGATTATAAGCTCTTTGGGGCTGGGGCACTGTTTAATATTTGTGCTGGACCCCCAAACAAATATTAGTATGTTGCCTATTTTAGCTATCAGATATAGGCGTTTTCCAAACTCTGGCACGGTATCTAGGGCATTTCACAATCTTTCACCAACCTACTTCTCTATACTCCATTATGCCCTTATGCTGCTCAGTTCCTAAATACAGATATAATATGTGTAAGTCCAACTTTTCTACTTTCACTGAACATACCAGGGGCCTTCATATTTTCCTGGATCTTTGAACAGAACTTTTTATTTGCATGGAATATTCTTTTCCCTTCTGGAAAACTCCTACTCATCTGTCAACACCCAGAGCAATGTCACCTCTTCTATGACTTTCTTATTTAAGAAAGACTTTCTCATTATCTACCAGGTGCCATCTACTGTGTGAACAGAGTTCTGTTTTTGAAAGAACTCATTGAATTGTAAAAGTAAATAAAGGTGAGTAAAGAGAAAGACTATTTCTTCCCCTTCAGTTAATGGGTCTCTTTGAGGGACATAGTGGGCATGGATCTTTTCTCTAATTCTTAGAAGGCAGTTCAATCTCTCCAGCAACTAGAAAGGCTTATTTTTCAGTTTTAGAATGTAGACATTTTTTTTTTCAAGGTCATGAGCCCAATTCTCCTTTGAAATGTAAAGACACATCTACAGAGATAATGTGGGAGCCCATCTCCAGATATAACCATTTGACTTCCAGGAAGATTCAAGGTGTCTTTGGGGGAAATAAGAGAGGTTTTGTTATTCTTTTGGAGGAAGTCAATTAACTAAACAGCCACTACAATTCTCAAGTGAACTTTGTATTTGCTTTACTCTATAAGTTGTGTGGAATTATATCCTGACTTTGCAGTTTCTTGAGGGCTACCTATATGCATGCACTGTGCTGTCCTTAATAATAAATGTTTATTTCTTTCCATATTGATGTGGATAGGTCTCTCTTTGTTGACAGTTTTTACTTTATTAGCATAGTAGAGGCAGATACAATGACATGTGCAAAGGAGCTCAGATTTTATATTGAAACCCAAAGGAAAATATTGAAGGAGTTTAAGTGCAGCAGTGACACAGTTCTGTATGTAGAAAAGGAAGAATTAAAGATGACTAGTAGAATTTTATATATTTATTCCTCTGTTTCACTATAGAATGTAATGAGTTCCATAAGTGAACAGAAAATACAGATTTTAAAAAAAGAAAATACAGATTTTATGTCACTAAATACAGATTTTAGAAGATCTAAGCAAATTCTGTTAGAAGTCTGTCCCTGCAAGTTGTTGATGGTCCTTGGAAAAGGCTGAACACTAAGAAATTGTGTTTCTTTGAACTTGAAAGTCATGTCTGTATCTTATGGAAGGAAAGGTATGATCTGTGTGAGAAGTCTATCCAAGCTCCCTGCCATATTCACAGTTGTAATACCTATACCCTATGTTGTGATCTTCCCTGCTGATTACAGTTTGTTGGTTATTTTCATCTGGTTCTTTTATTTAATTAGTTTTAGAGTGATTCACTTTTTCACCTTTCCAAATGTTCTCATTTTTTATTTAAATTTAATTAGCCAACATATAGTACATCATTAGTTTCAGATGCAGTGTTCAATGATTCATGAGTTGTATTTAACACCCAGTGCTCATCACATCATGTGCCGTCCTTAATGCCTATTACCCAATTACCCCTTCCCCCCACCGACCTCCCTTTCAGCAAGCCTCAGTTTCTTTCCTATAGTTAAGAGTCTCGCATGTTTTTCCTCCCTCTCTGATGACTTCCCATTCAGTTTTCCCTCCCTTCCCCTATGATCTTCTGCACTATTTCTTATAGTCCACATATGAGTGTGGTGGGAATGCAAGGTGGTACAGCCACTCTGGAAAACAGTATGCAGGTTCCTCAAGAAGTTAAAAATAGAGGTACCTTACCACCCAGCAATTGCACTACTAGGTATTTACCCCCAAAGATACAGACGTAGTGAAACAAAGGGGCACCTGCACCCCAATGTTCATAGCAGCAATGTCCACAATAGCCCAACTGTGGATGGAGTGGAGATGCCCTTCAACAGATGAATGGATAAAGAAGATGCAGTTTATATATACAATGGAATATTACTCAGCCATCAGAAAGGGTGAATACCTACCATTTACATTGACATGGATGGAACTGGAGGGTATTATGCTAAATGAGATAAGTCAATCAGAGAAAGACAATTATCATATGTTCTCCTTTTTTGATATTTTCTTGCTGCCTGGTCCTCAAAGTTTCATTTTAGTTTTATATTCCATTTGAGCTCTTCATTAATGTTTCAGTATCAGTTCTAGGGCCTCTCAGACTCTCTACATATGGTACAGCCATTTTTACACTTCCTAAAATGCTTAAATCTTTTGTTAAATAAACATCCAGCAGGGCTTATGATATTTGTAAATATGTTCATGCATTGTATTAAGTTCAAAATTGGCGACATATTTTTGTCATTATATATTACACAAACTTGAAACCTGATTTCAAAAGATTGAGTAAAGAAGCCTCCAGAAAAACCACACAATTTTTGTAGACAATCACTATGTGCCAATTCTCAGTATCATTATTTAAAAATTAACATGTGTATTTGGGGAAGGATCACTGAATACTTACATGTTCATTAATTGGAGGGTTTACATAGAATTCTTCTCCAGATGAACCTTGGGAAAATATATCAAAGAACTTTATAATCTAGATGTATCTCAAAAACTGCAGGGACTGGTCTGTGGCTAGGAGCCCAAATGGGAGTGGAAAGGAGCTTGAGCTAGAAAAATAGAGGCAAGATCTTAGGGAACCTTAAATTTTAAGCTAGGGAATTTATACTTTATCTTTTATTATAAGCAAAAATAAATCAACTTAAAAATAGCTCTAATTTTTACCGAATGCTTATTCTGGTGCCAGAGTTAAGTTCTGTATGTTAACTGCTTCACATGAACCCTCTCATTTAATCCTCATAACTATTCCATACGTACTATAATAATCCCCACTTTACAGATGAGGAAACAGATTCAGAGAGGTTAAGCATCCTGGCTCAAGGAAACAGCTAGTTAGTGGTGGGGCAGAAATTAAACACTGGCTCTAACTCCAAAGCCTTTCTCTAAACCGGAGGGAAGTGAGAGTAGATTTATGTTTTACAAAGATCACTCTGATGGAAGTATGGGAACGGATTGCAGCAAGACAAGTGTAAAGGCAGGGAGACCAGAGTATGCTGTTGCAGTGGTCTAGAACGTTAGGCCCTATTAAGGGGGTTGCCCCTTAACTACCAGAATTATGCAGATGAGTGACATGGTCAGAGAAGTTTATTTAGAAAATTCTTCTGGAAGCCCTTGTTAAGAATGAATTGGAGAAGGCAAGACTAAAGAATAAATTGGGAGGTTGTTGGACTGTCCAAGATGCCTATCCAGGAGTCAGGAGATTGTATCCTAAATCCTCCAGCTTCTTCCATTTGCAGCGCAAACTGCACTTCTCCCACCTCACCCCTGCCTTGACGCCGCTCCATCCAGGATCTAGGAAGTGGGCTTTTGCGCACTTTTGTAGGTCCTAGACTGAGCCCCTACAGAGGCGCCAGCGGTGGCGGCAGTCGCCGGCGGGGGTGGGGCGCATGCGCGCGGTTGCCAGGCGACGGCAGTCGGGGCGCCGCGGCTCTAACGGCGCTGGGGTTGTGTGTGTAGGCAGCGGCGCCAGAGGAGGAGGAGCACGAGGATGCAGCTGCGACCGCGGCCCCGAGAGGGAGCCGCCGCTGCTCTGTGGCCGCGGGGGCTGAGGGAGGGGAATCAGGCCTGGGGGTCGGGTCGCTGAGGGGACCGGGGGTGGCGGTCCCGCCCGAGCTCAGGCCTAGTACCCCAGGAAGGTACGGGCCGCTGGGCGAGGGCCTCCCCCCCAGTGCCTCCCCTCGCCCCTCTACGTCGATGGTGGTGAAGTTGGCGGCGCCAGGGAGCGCAAGGCACCAGGCTGCCTCCTTTGCACCCAGCTCCTCCTGGGGCGCATCTCTGGCACCGGCTCACGGACACCTGCGCCGCCGTCTCCTCTCGCCGGCTGAGCCCACCCCTGGCGGCGGGCGGGGGAGGGGCTCCCCCAGCAGGGGCTGTGTCCAGCAGGGCGACGACGGGGACCGTAGGAGAGTAGGGGTGAGTAGTGGCACCGCGCTCGCCTGGTGTTGGGGCGCCTTTCTGTCCTCCGGGGCCCCGGGAGGCGACCAACGCGCTGCTTTCTCCTGCAGAAGCATCTAACGCCTCTCCTACATCTGCTCGCGGCTCCCTGTGTCCTTCGAGGTAGTTTTCCTTCTAAAAACCACCACTCTCTTGTCTCAACCCTGGCATCTAGGAATGAGGGGCTTAAGGCCTGGCTTTGCTTCTTAGATGCCGTAGATGCCGATAATTCTACGTACAATCACGCAGCCTGGCCCCTGATTCCGGGATAGACTTTCCCAATACCGTTCTTATTCCTTTTCTGTCGCTTTTGCTTCGAACGGTTCGGTCTGACCACAGGCTTCTCAAGAGCCATTTCTCAGACTGTTGTCACTCCATGCCTCAAAGCTTGAACGGACAGATGGCCTGGCCTCTTTTCAGTTTTCTTGATACTCGTGTGCTGAGATCTTCTGAAAGTCGCGTGCCTGGCTTCTGACTCCTGACATGTAAGAGTTAGGAAGTCAGTACTTACATTAAATAATAGTAATAAAACAAACTAGCAAACACACACTCCACTTGACTTCCAAAGTGGCATCAAACTTGAAGAGAAGTAGACAAACAGTGACTGATAACAGGGGAAACAGGTTTTATGAACTAACTACTCTTCATCCAGAATGACATTACTTCTTTTTTAGTAAATATGATGAAACCTAAACTGTCCCTAATGAAAGCGAGGGTGTATTATGATCTATCTGTTCTTCCTGGGGTATCCTGCAATTGAGAATAGTTGCTTCCAAAAACATGGTCATGAGGGACCTGAAGTGATGTTTTGGACAGGATGATTAGATGAGGATCTAAAGTTGTAAGGTACTTTTTGAAAAGTAGCAATATTATCTTTGAGTAGTGAAGTTGTTTCTTTAAAAGCAAATGGTTGAAAAAAAATCACAGCTCCCAGTTGACCCTTTCCAAAGTGGACTGAATTCAGATTAATTAGTAATTTTGATTGTAAGGAACTTTCAGGCACAAACAATGAAAGATGGGTTCCTTCTTTTATTTGGCTCTCTTCCCTCCCTACTAGTTTTTAAGTTATTTCATGTTTCTTTTATTAGAAAAAGAGGAAAGAAGTAAAAAAGTGCTGTATTAAAAAGGCTAAATTTAATTTTGGGTAAATGCTTTTAAGCTAAAGATTTTTAAAAAAGGATATATCTGCTATTTGTGATTAGATAACTTTAGTGAATCAGTCAAGACTTGATAGTTTTGGGTAAAATGCAGCTTTCATGTTGTTTGAAGTTCTCTTGGATATAGTTTAAAGCACAGTTTAATTCTAGTATTACTGCAAAATAATCTTGGACCTCAGCAAATATTTTATGTTGTTGTTGTTGGTGGTGGTGTTCGTGGTGGTGATAGTGGTGAATTGGTAAATTGACATGCTTCTAGTTGCTAGATTCTAAAGTTAGGAGTGTTTTTGTTTTGGAAAAGCTCTTGATCAATTCAAGTCTGAACTATTTGAAATAAAATGTACCATGTAGATACTCACTGTTCATCTTCATATACTTTTAGAACCAGGCAGTAATTTGGACCCTATTTAGAATTTGATTTTATTTAATATGTTTATAAAGATGCCACATGCTCAAGAGCATTTACCTAGAGTGTCATAACCACATTATAAGATAATATTAATACAAGTACAACAAAGCACTTGACCAGTGAACTCTGGAATGAATTCAATGTTTTTTTTAATTAATTGATTTTCAACAAGCTTTTATTGTCTAGCTTCACTGAGTGCCCATTACTATACTAGTGACTGTGGAGAATAGAAGAGAAACAGGCCCCAAGAATTAAATTACTTATCCACTGGAGACATCATGGTCAACAATTAGAACATAGAGTAGTACAGAATAAGAGCTAAAATAATTATAGGGTAAAAGAAGAGCTTTGGAGCTGTTATTTGTCAGAGAAGGCTTTATAAAGTCAGATTTGATTTGATTCTTTTAGAATTATAAATTTTATTGGAAGATGGGGGAGTTTAGCATAGCATGAACTGAGGCACTTGATTTTCTAATCTTTGTGAATATTACTCTCCTGGATAAACCTATAGGGCACTGTCAGTAGTTGGCATAGTTTTTATGATAAATTATATCCTAAATCAATAAATTAATATTAAATAATTTTTCACATATGCATACTATAGAAGCCAGACTTAAAATAATCATTCTATTTCTTGGGCAAGTGAAAATGTTCCCTAAGCAGATATAGGTAGAGTATTAAGTTCACACATTTGTATCACCTTTACGTACGTTTTCATGATCTCCTAAAACAGTTATAATCTTAAGTATTTTGTATAGGACTGATCTAATTCGTATAACTTTAGATTATTAATATTCATTCTCCAAAGACTATTTCTTGATAAAGTAAATTAGGAAATTCTATAAGCAACATTAATTTTGGTCCATTAAATATATGATAGCTTAGTTTATAGTACTGCTAATTAATACTACTATTTTTATTATTTTTTGAAAACAAGGGGAAGTATGCCAGAGTCCTACAAATTGATGTCTGTCAAAGTTTTAATATAATGCTATTAATGCTTGTGTTAATAATTGTCAACTAACATCAGTGTTTGAGATATAAACCTCTGTAAAACTTACTTTATTGCTTTTCTAACAACTTTCTGCTGTGTTGAGAATTAGTTACATGCCTAGTATTCTTCTTGGTTTTAGTCAACCACTGTAGGTTGAAGTTTGTATATAGAAAAATAACAATAAGAAAATGTGCTATGATTGTGCCCCCAACAGAAATGCAAAGAATTTTCTATATTAATTCACAGATATACTCTAAGGAACAATATACCCAAACTTGACTTTTTTTTTAAGATTTTATTTATTTATTTGAGACAGAGAGAATGAGAGACAGAGAGCATGAGAGGGAGGAGGGTCAGAGGGAGAAGCAGACTCCCTGCCGAGCAGGGAGCCCAATGCGGGACTCGATCCCGGCACTCCAGGATTATGGCCCAAGCCGAAGGCAGTCGCTTAACCAACTGAGCCACCCAGGCGCCCCCCAAACTTGACATTTTTTGAGGCTTCTATACACCATCTTATACTTTTCATTTGCTATCTTTGCTGCCAACAATAGTCTTCTCTGATTATAGTTATTTCTAATAAATGTTAATTCACAGTAGCTAATAATTTTGACAAATATAATTGTTGTTTTTGGCATTCTTTACTTAGGTTGTCAGTTATTAGCTAAATAAACAAGTTATTAGTTAGAGAGCGTGATAGTCCACATATACATAGTCAATGAATATTGGAGCACTGGAAATTAACTGGTTAACAGATAGCAAAACATATTCAGAAAGCGTCGGGTTTAGTCTCCTTTGCTAAGCAAGTATTGCATATTTCTGTTCTTAGCTAATTATGCTGGTATCAATAGGGAACATCTTTGGAAAGAGAACTGGTAAATTTAAATGAAGGGAAACTGCTGAGAAAATTAAAATTACTTTGTATGTCGGGCGCCTGGGTGGCTCAGATGGTTAAGCGTCTGCCTTCGGCTCAGGTCATGATCCCAGGGTCCTGGGATCGAGTCCCACATCGGGCTCCCGGCTCGGCGGAGAGCCTGCTTCTCCCTCTGACCCTCTCCCCTCTCATGCTGTTTCTCTCTCGCTCGCTCTCTAAAAAATAAATAAAATCTTTTAAAAAAAATTACTTTGTATGTCAACTTCTATGTAGTATGGGGATTTAAGGCAGGTAAACATCTTACGTAAATTGCTAAGTCTCAGTGGTGACTGCTTGTGAAATAGGGTAAGGGATTGTCAGTTTCCCCTACTATATAATAGGAAACTCTCAATATTTTTTACCATATTACTGAGTCTGGAGGTAGAGCAGCATTATCCTGAATACCAAAGATGTATCCATAAGTTATAATTTTCTTTAAATATGCAGTTTTAACAGTGTTATTATAGTCTTAAGTATGACAGTGGGTTGAAAATTTTCCCAGATGAGCACATCCTTAGATTTTATTATGGAAGCTTATGGGAAAAATGGCTTTTACCCAATAGTTCTTTTTGGATCACATTTCCCTGGAACATAACCTTTTCCACAAAGTGGAAAATACTAACAGCCAATTCAATGTAGGAAGAAAAGTGGAGAGCAGAATTCTTTCTTAAAGACTGGTACCTACAAACAAAATAAAACAAAACAAATTCTTCACATAAAAGTTCTAAAATAATAGTCATAAGAACTGCCTTTTATACAGTTATTGTTCTCTTAATATCATATCTTATATTATACATTGTTAACTGTCTTTGGACTGTTGGCATCCAAAAGTTCCTCTGTGGTCTGATTCATTCCTATTTTCCTGATGACAAATACATCTCAGGTATTTGATGGTATGAAATACAAGCTTTTTGTAGCAGCTTTTAAAATGCAATAAATATTAACTAAAAACCTGAAGTTAAATTTTGACATGATTCATAATGAGAAAAATGGGATTTTTAAAAATTCTTGATTAAAACTATTGCACACTAAGTATTAGTATCTCCATAACCTTTAAAAGCCCTGAATTATATAGATCATTATATTCACTTTCTGTACCTCATTTCCCCTTTTCCGAACAAATGTGGATATTGGTTTGTTCTCACTGGCACTTCTGAGCTACTTCTGTGACTCCTGAATGAATTTTACAAAATACATTTATATTTTTAAAAAGTTTTTTTAATTTTTTTTATTCTTATGTTAATCCCAATACATTACATCATTAGTTTTAGATGTAGTGTTCCATGATTCATTGTTTGTGCATAACACCCAGTGTTCCATGCAGAATGTGCCCTCCTCAATACCCATCACCAGGCTAACCCATCCTCCCACCCCTCTCCTCTCTAGAACCCTCAGTTTGTTTTTCAGAGTCCATCGTCTCTCATGGTTCGTCTACCCCTCCGATTTCCCCCCCTTCATTCTTCCCCTCCTGCTACCTTCTTCTTCTTCTTCTTCTTTTTTTCCTTAATATATATTGCATTATTTGTTTCAGAGGAAAGATTTTCTGTCATAGTCTAAAAAGCTGAATCCATATCAGATAAAATGCATTTGAAACTGGGTGATTTGACTGAAAGTAATAAGACAACTAATCCAAACTCTTTTAAAATACTGTGTCTAACTTAGTAGACTCAGAATCTAGTAATTCAAAAATAATTACTCTATTTTTCTTTCAAATTGAAAACCAGTTGATATGTAAGGTGTGACATAAGTTGTAAGTTTTATTCCACAGATCATACATAAGCCATACTTACTACTTATTAGTTGCTCCTTGACCTTTGCTGGGCATTTAATTGTTCTTGTTGAATTTAATTTCTAAATGTGCACACAGGTCCTTATATTCCTTTTCTCTTCCTTTGTACTTTTCAAGGCTATCATTATTAACTGGGTTGTTTTTGGTTATTATCAATAGAATGAATTACCATGGATTGTATTTGTTTTGTTGCCAAATTAGTTCAGATACCTATGATTCCATAGAAGAAGAAAAAAAGTAGGGGTATAAGAAAAATGGGTGTTAGATTTTACATGTTTAAAATTTTTCTTAATGGGCAATAACATTAGTAGAATAGGTATAAAGTAGTTGAAGTTGTGAATTTTAGAATATTTCTTATGTACTGAAGTTTTAATGACTTCCTTGTACATGTAGTAACCAAAACTAGGTTAACAAAGTATTACCCTTAAGGATCTTGTTTTAATAAATATGTGAGAATGATATGTAGTTAGTATATCTATGAATTATATGTAAAGAAATATTTCTGAGGTATTTAAAGATGCTTGGAAGCATTTTTTTCTCTATTATCTTGTTTATACTATTAATTTGCTTAGCAAACTCTTTGTTCATAAATAATGCTAAGGTCAATTTAATCTCAGCCCCTGTCTGAATTATCTCAAATTCTGAATCAGTGGGGTCAAAATGATAGTACAACAAAATTTCCTTAATTCAGGCTCCACTAGTCAAAATTTGTTATAGCCTAGTAATTATGCTAAAAAATATATTCTGTAGAGTGCCAAACCCATGCTGGCACTACACAGGAGAAGCAGCCAGAACCATAACAGAGGTTAGGAAATGTCAGAGCTTCTTTGCTGGCTATGAAAGTGTTGCCAGGTGAACTGGGGAGACCCCAGGTCCTGAGGCCATCCCAAAGATGTTGCCAAAGTTATTTGGTCTCATCAGGAGAAAGAATTCAAGGACAGACACAACCCAGTGGACAATCAACATGTGTGGGAAAGTTTATTAAAACAAAAGTACACTCTCAAGATGAGAGGGCTGGCAAGAGAGGTGGAAGAGAGAGAGAGAGAGAGAACTGCAACCTGGGGTTTAGGTGTCTATCTTTTATTGACAGTTGTTAACAAAGGGGTGGAATATTCATTACTTAGGAGGGGATTTCTTGGAAGCAGGGATTTCAGCCTTTTCTTATTTGGTCAGGAGTGTCAGGTCTACTTTGTCGGCCATCTTGGGCCTGTTTTGTTTGATCCAGCTTCTTGTGGCTTTGTTTTGGAGTGCTGCCAGAAAAGTCCTCTGACTTTCCCCATAGCTGGCCATAGCTTCCTCTTTGCTGTCGTCCAGGCCTCCTGTTAGAACCTAACTAACTTCCTGTAACAAAAGCACTGATATTGAGTTAAAATAACTGCTAAGAGGAAAGAAGGCATGCACCACTAGGTTTTATGTATTTTAAAATGTCTTCTAAGTGCTGCATTGAGCATACAAGGATTAGATTATTAATTGAATTGGGCTGTTTACAAGAAAAGGGATTTGAACATCAGTTAGTAATGTAAGCAAAATTGGGACAACAGTTATGATGAACTGCTCTCAGATGTTTTAAAAACTGTAATAACAATATTATTTGCATGTAAATTCTGTGCACTTAAATTCTTCTTATCATTTTGTCAGCATAAGAAAGTGAAATAAGTGTGCATTGAAAGTTACACTGAGGGACACCTGGGTGGTTCAGTCCATTAAGCAGCTGCCTTTGGCTCAGGTCATGATCCCAGGATCCTGGGATCGAGTCCTGCATCGGGTTCCTTGCTTAGTGGGGAGCGTGTTTCTCCCTCTACCTGCACCTCTCCCTGCTTGTGCTCACTCTCTCTCAGACAAATAAATAAATAAATAAAATCTTTATAAAAAATTACACTGAGTTGTCTTTTTAAAGAAGGTTTTATTTATTTATTTGACCAAGAGTGCGTGCGCACAAGCAGGGGGAGCTGCAGGCAGAGAGGGAGAAGCATGCTCCCCACTGAGTGCGGAGCTCACCTCTGGGCTCGGACCAGGACTCTGAGATCATGACCTGGGCGGAATGCAGATGCTTAACTGACTGAGCCACCCAGGCACTCCTACACTGAGTAGTCTTGGTAGTCTTGATCTGTTAATGGTGTTCCAACAACTCTGAAAGTAGTAAAACTTCAGGACCTCCTTTTCACTAGGTTTTTTTTTTTTTTTTTTTTTTTTTTTAAGATTTTAGTTATTTATTTGAGAGTGGGAGAGAGAGCATGGGGGAGAGGGGCATAGGGAGAGGGAGAAGAAGACTCCCCGCTGAGCAGGGAGCCTGATGCAGATTGTGACCTAAGCTGAAGGCAGATACTTAACTGATGGAGCCACCCAGGCTCCCCTCCTTTTCTTTAGTTTTGAACTAATAATCATATAATGTATGCATGCATATTGATATAGTTTCGTTTTATTTATGTGACGATGCAAAAAGTTCTAAAAACCATTACTGATATCATGGAATGAAATTCTTCTAACAAGAAACCAGAATAAATGTCAAATTAACCAGGACAGAGTGCAACTACATGTAATAATAGGGTTGTTGGAGGCTTATTATTGGTGTTCTTTTGGGAGGGGAAAAAGCTAGTTCTTTGTTTAATGCCTATTACAGTAGTGATAATTCGCCTCTACTGTGTAACTCAATGTTCCTCACTGATAGATCCTAGATCTTAGGAGTAAGAGCAAAGGAAGCAATAACACAAAAGTCATTAGATGTACTAGAATAAAAATTTAGCTCTCTGGAATTCTTAACTAATCAAACTGAGCCACACTCACCTCCTTTGCCCCCTTCCCTAAACTCTCACCTCTAATCTGTTCTCTATCACTATAATTATGTTATTTCATGAATGTTGTGTTATGTTCCTCTTTATCCCTTGTAACTTTCTTCGCTCTGAAGTGTACTTTATGGGGAAGTGATTTTTTAAAAAAAATCTGTTTCAGTGGTATATCTTTTTTTATCCATTTACTTTTAGTCTACACATGTCTTTATGTTTGAAGTGAATTTCTTGTAGACAACATATACTGGACCATATTGTTTTTATCTACTATGCCAATCTCTGTCCTTAAATTGGTGCATTTGGACTATTTACATATTAAAATAATTATTGATATGTTAGGGCTATGTCTTCCACTTTTTTATTGTGGTAAAAACATATAATATGAGATTTACTCTTTTAACAAAAATTTAACTGTTAAGTAGAGTGTTATTCTACAGGAGATCTCTAGAACTTTATCCTCTTGCATGACCAATTCTATACCCATTAAACAATAACTCCTCATTTCTCCATCCCCCCAGCCTTTGGCAAATACCATTGTACTTTCTGCTTCTATGAGTCTTACTACTTTAGATACCTCATACAAGTGAAATTATTCAGTATCTGTCTTTTTGTGACTGGCTTATTTCACTTTGTAATGTCCTCAAGATATATCTGTCATAGCATGTAACAGCAGTTCCTTCTTTTTTAAGGCTGAATAATATTCAATTGCATGTATCTACCACATTTTCTTTATCTACTTATCTGTCAATGGACATTTAGGTTTTCTCCACCCCTTGTCTATCGTAAATGATATGCAATGAACACAGGAATGCAAATATTTTTTGGAGATCCTATTTTCAATACTTTTGGATAAATACCCAGAAGTGGGATTGTTGGATCATACGGTAGATCTTTTTCTTTTTTCTTTAGGGATTTAATTACTCTTTTTCCCCAAGTTTTTATTTAAATTCCAGCTACTTAACATACAGTGTAATATTAGTTTCATGTTTAGAATTCGGTGATTCAGCACTTACCTACAACACCTGGTGCTCATCACAAGCACTGTCCTTAATCGCCATCACCTATTTAACCCATCCTCCCACCCACTTCCCCTCCAGTAACCCTCAGTTTATTCTCTATATTTAAGAGTCTGTTTCCTGGTTTGCCTCTTTACCCCACTATGTTCATCTGTTTTGTTTCTTAAATTCCACATACGAGTGAAATCATGTGGTATTTGTCTTTCTCTGACTTATTTTGCTTAGCATAATACTCTATAGCTCCATCCATGTCATTGCAAATAACAGGATTTCATTCTTTGTTATGGCTGAGTAACATTCCATTTTTTACACACACACACACACACACACACACACACTACATCTTTATCCATTCATCAGTTGATGGACATTTGGGCTCTTTCCATAACTTGGCTATTGTTGATAATGCTACTATAAAAATTGGGGTGCATGTAACCCTTCAAATCTGTATTTTTGTATCCTTTGGATAAATACCTAGTAGTGCAGTTGCTGGGTTGTATGGTAGTTCTATTTTAAACTTTTGAGGAACCTCCATACTGTTTTCCAGAGTGGCTGCACCAGTTTGCATTCCCACCAACAGTGCAAGAGTGTTCCTCTTTCTCCACATTCTTGCCAAAACCCGTTTTTTCTTCTGTTGTTAATTTTAGCCATTCTGACATGTGTGAGGTGATATCTCATTGTAGTTTTGATTTATATTTCCCAGATGATGAGAGATGTTAAACGTCTTTTCATGTATATGTTGGCCATCCGTATGTCTTTTTTGGGAAAAAAAAAATGTCTATTCATGTTTGTTGCCCATTTTTAACCGGGTTATTTATTTTTTAGGATCATATGATAGTTTTTAAAAGAGTTTTGTGGAACTTCCATGCAATTTTCTATAGCAACTGCACCATGTTTACATTCCCACCAACATGGCACAAGGGTTCTAGTCTTTTTTTTTTTTTTTTAGATTTATTTATTTATTTTAGGTGTGGCAGAGGGAGAGGGAGAGGGAGAGAGAAGCAGACTCCTCACTGAGCCTGATGTGGGGCTTGATCTCCTGACCCTGAGATCATGACCTGAGCTGAAATCAAGAGTTGGACCCTTAACTGACTGAGACACCCAGGTGCCCCAAGGGTTCTAGTTTCTAAACATTCTTAACAATAATTTTCTGTTTTGTTTTTTAAATAATGGCCATCCTAACTGTTGTGAAGTACTATCACCTTGAGGTTTTGGTTTGCATTTCCATGATAATTAGTGATGTTAACTATCTTTTAATATACCTGTTGGCCATTTCTGTGTCTTCCTTGGAAAAATATTTATTCATCATTTCCTTGTTTTTTAAATTGTTTTATTTTTGTTTTTATTTTTACTATTGCATTGTAGGAGTTCCTTAATATTTTGGAAATTAACCCCTGATCAGAAATATAGTTTGCAAATATTTTTTCTCATTCCATAGGTTGCCTTTTCACTCTCAATTTGTATTTCTGTGAAGATGCATTTTAGTTTTATATATTCTCATTTGTCTATTTTTGCTTTTGTTGCCTGCATTTTTGGTGTCATATCAAAGGAATAATTACTAATACCAATGTTTTGAAGCCTTTTCTTTATGTTTTCTTCTAGGAGTTATATGGTTTCAGGTCTTACATTTATGTATTTAATCCACTTTGATTTGATTTTTGTGGATGTATAAGGGTCCAATTTCATTCCTTTGCATGTAGATATTCATATTTCCAACACCATTTATTGAAGAGACTGTCCTTTCCCCATTGTGTATTATTAACACTGTGTTGAATATCAGTTGACTGTATATGCATACGTTTATTTCTGGGCTCCCTAGTCTTTTCCCTAGGACTGTATGTCCGTCTTTATGCTAGCACTATGCTCTAGCTTTGTAATATGTTTTGAAAACAGGAAGTGTGAGGGCTCCATCTTTGTTCTTTTTGCTCAACATTTTGTTGTTGTTGTTATTTGGGGTACTTTCTGGTTCTGTTTGAAGTTTAGAATTTGTGTGTGTGTTTGTGTATGTGTGTGTGTGTAATCTTTAGGATTTTCTGCATATTAGATCATGTCACGTGTGAGCAGAGATGATTTATTTCACTTCTGTTTAAATTTGGATGTCTTTTAAGTTTCCTTTACTTGCCTAATTGCTCTAACTAGAAATTAAAGATGACATAAATAATTGGAAAGACATACCATGTTTATGGATTGGAATACGTAATATTGTTCAAATGTCCATACTACCAAAAGCAAGCTACAGATTCAGTGCAATCCCTAATAAAATTCCAATGGCATTTTTTACAGAAATAAAAAAAATCCTAAAATTCAGTACTATGTTGAATAGAAGTGGTGTGAGTTGGAATCCTTGCCTTGCTCCTGATCTTGGAGGAAAAGTTTTCAGCTTTTATTATTGAGTATGATGTTAACTGTGGGTTTTTCATATATGGCCTTTATTATGCTGAGGTAATTTCTTTCCATTCTTAATTTGTTGAGTGTTATTTATCATAAATTGGTGTTAAAATGTGTCAAATGCTTTTTCTACATCTATTGAGATAATCATATAATTTTCCCCTTTGTTCTGTTAATGTGGTTGTATCATATGGATTGATTTTTATCTGTCAAACTATCTTTGAATCTGGGGATAAATCCCACCTTTTCATGGTGTGTGATCCTTTTAAGGTACTATTGAGTTCGGTTTACTAGTACTATGTTCAGGAATTTTGAATCTGTATTCATCAGGGATATTAACCTGTAATTTTCTTTCTTCTAATAGTTTTTTTTTTTTCTGGCTAAGGAGATTAAATGAATAATCAAAAATGTTCCAACAACAACAACAACATCAACAACAACAAAGCTCAGAACCAGATGGTTTCATGGATGAATTCTACCAAACATTAAAGAACTAATACTAATCTTTCTCAAATTGTTCCAAAAAAATCAGAGGAGTAAACACTTCCAAACTCATTTTATGAGGCCAGCATTACCCTGATACCAAAGCCAGATACAGGTCTGCTTATTTTTCGATTCCTTATTCAGATTTTGGTAGGTTGTATGTTTCTATGAATTTATCCTTTTCTTCTAGATCATCCAATTTGTTGGTGAGTAATTATTCATAGTATTCTCTTATAATCTTTTATGTGACAGCAGTTGTAATATCTCCTCTTGCATTTCTTTTTTTTTTTTTTTTTAATTTGAGTCTTCTATTTTCCTTAGTTAATCTAGCTGGTGGTTTTTAAATTTAGTTTTCATTTAAAAAGAATCAACTCTTGACTTTTTTTCTATTTTCTATTTCATTTATTACTGCTCTGATGTTTATTTCCTTCTGCTAGATTTGGATATGGTGTGTTCCTTTTCTAGTTTCTTGAGATGCAAAATTAAGAAGGATTTGAAATCTTTCTTCTTTTTAAATGTAAGTGTATACTGCTATACAATTATCTTAGTACTGCTTTTGCTATATCTTACATGTTTTGGTATGTTGTGTTTTAATTTTTGTCCCAAGGTATTTTCTTTTTTTTTTTTTTAAGATTTTATTTATTTATTTGACAGAGAGAGACACACAGTGAGAGAGGGAACACAAGCAAGGGGAGTGGGAGAGGGAGAAGCAGGCTTCCTGCAGAGCAGAGAGCCCGATGTGGGGCTCAATCCCAGGACCCTGAGATCATGACCTGAGCTGAAGGCAGACGCTTAATGACTGAGCCACCCAGGCGCCCCTCTTTTCTCCTTTTTCATTCTTACAATAATCTTTATTAAATTTCATTATCAAAATAAAATCGATACATACATTGTGTAAGTTTTAGGTGTACAACATCATGATTTGATATATTTATATGTTGCAATATTACTACCATAGAGTTAGCTAACATCTCTATTATGTTACATAATTATCATTTTTTTTTTTTGGTGGTGGGCACAATTAAGATCTAATCTATTAGCAACTTTGAAATTTATGATACAATGCCATTGACTGTAATCATTATGCTGTGCATTAGCTTTGCCAGGATTTATTTATCTACTAGTTTCCAGTTTTTACCCTTAAACAATTTGTCCCCAATCCTCCCACCCTGCCAGCCTCTGGTGACCTTATTTTACTCTTTTTCCTTGAGTTAAGCTTTTTTAGATTCCAAATATATGTGATATCATACAGCATTTGTCTTTTTGTTTAACATATCTCAACATAATGTCCTCAAGATTCATTCATGACATCACAAATGGTAGGCTTTCCTTCTTTCTCATGGCTGTCTAATATTCGTATATAATTTTTATCCATTCATCTGTTGACAGACACTTAGGTTGTTTCCATATCTTGGCTATTGTGAATAATATTGCAAAAGCATAAGAGCATATATATGTTTTCAGACTCCCATTTTCATATTCTTTGGATGTACACCCAAGAGTGGAGTTACTGATAATTCTATTTTTATTTTTTGGAGGAACTTCCATACTATTTTCCATAGTGTCTGAACAAATTTACATTCCCATCTATAATGTAAAAGGGTTCCTTTTACTCCACATCCTCACCAACACTTTTTATCTCTTGTCTTCTTTTTTTTAAGATTATTTATTTATTTGAGAGAGAGAGAGTGAGAGCGAGAGAGAGAAGAGAGCATGGGCTGGGGGGAGGGGAAGAGGGAGAAAGAGAAGCAGACTCTCCCCTGAGCAGGGAGCTTGACACTTGGCTCAATCCCAGGACCTCAGAATCATGACCTGAGCCAAAGGCAGATGCTTAACCAACTTAACCACCCAGGTGCCCCTATTTCTTGTTTTCTTGATGGTAGCCATTCCATCAGATGTGGGGTGATGTCCTGTGTTGGTTGTGATTTGCATCTCTCTGATGATTAGTGATATTAAGCATCTTTTCATAAATCTGTAGGCCATCTAGATGTCTTTTTTTGAAAAATATCTATTTAGCTTCTCTGCCCATTTTTAAATTGAATTATTTGTTTTTCTGTTATGAGTTGTACTTTATATATTTTGGCTGTTACTTCTTGTCTGATATATGGTTTACAAATATTTCCTCCAATGCCATAGGCTGCCTTTTCATTTTTTCCATTGCTACTTTTGCTATACAGCTTTTTAGTTTGATATAGTTCCACTTTTGTATTTTTTGCTTGTGCTTTTGGTGCCCACCAAAAATCATTGCCCAGTCCAATCTTAAGGAGTTTTTTTCCCTACATTTTCTCCTAGTTTTATAGGATCAAGTCTATGTTTAAGTTTTTAAGCCATTTAATTTCTTTTTTTAAAATATTTTTATTTATTTATTTATTTGAGAGAGAGAGAGCATGAGAGGGGGGAGGGTCAGAGGGAGAAGCAGACTCCCTGCCGAGCAGGGAGCCAGATGTGGGACTCGATCCCGGGACTCCAGGATCATGACCTGAGCCGAAGGCAGTTGCTTAACCAACTGAGCCACCCAGGTGTCCCGCCATTTAATTTCTTTATTGAAGGATAATTAACATACAGTATTATATTAGTTTCAGGTACACAATATAACACTTCAGCAATTCTATGCATTTCTCAGTACTCATCATGGTAAATGTACTTAGCTCCTTTCACCTATTTCACCCATTCCCCTAGCGACCTCCCCTCTGCAAACCACCAATTTGTTCTATGTATTTAAGAGTCTGGGTTTTTTTGTCTCTTTTTTTCTTTGCTTGTTCATTTGTTTTGTTTCTTATATTCTACATGAGTGAAATCATGTGGTATTTGTCTTTCTCTGACTGACTTATTTCACACAGCATTATACACCCTGGGTCCATCATGTTGTTGCAAATGGCAATATCTCATTTTCTTATGGCTGAGCAATATTCCATTGCATATGTATATCACATCTTTATCTATTCATTTATGGATGGACCTTTGGGTTGCTTCCATATCTTGGTTATTGTAAATAATGCTGCAATAAATACAGGGATGAATGTACCTTTTTCAATTAGTCTTTTTGTTTTCTTTGGGTAAATAGTCATAGTGGAATTAATTGATCATATGATAATTTTATTTATAATTTTTTTGGGGAATATCCATACTGTTTTTTCACAGTGGCTGCACCAATTTGCATTACGACCAATTGTGTATGAGGGTTTCTTTTTCTCTAATTCTTTACCAACACTTGTTATTTCTTGTATTTTTGATTTTAAACATCCTGGCAGATGTAAGGTGGTAATCTCATTATGGTTTTGATTTGCATTTAACTGATTATTAGTGATGTTGAGCATCCTTTCCTGTGTTTATTGGCCATCTCTGTGTCCTCTTTGGAAAAATGTCTACTCAGGGTTTCTGCTTATTTTTAAATTGGATTTTTTTTTCTTGGTGTTGGCTTGTATAAGTTCTTTATGTATTTTGGATATTAACCCATTATTGGATATATCATTGCAAATATCATCTTCCATTTAGTAGGTTGTCTTCTTGTTTGTTGATGATATCCTTAACTGTGCAAAAGCTTTTTATTTTGGTGTAGTCCCAAAAGTTTAATTTTGCTTTATTTTCCTTGCCAAAAGAGACATATCTAGAAAAATGTTTCAATGGCCAAAGTCAAAGAGATTCCTGCCTATGTTTTCTTCTAGCATTTTTATGCTTTCAGGTCTCACATTTAGATGTTTAATAAATTTTGATTTATATTTGTGTATGATATAAGAAAGAGGTCCAGTTTCATTTATTTGGGTGTTGCTGTCCCATTTTCCCAAGACCGTTTGTTGAGTAAGACTGTCTTTTTAGCATGGTATATTCCTCCCTCCTTTCATAGATTAATTAACTGTATAAACCTAAGTTTATTTCTAGACGCTCTTATTTCTTCCATTGATCTATGTGTCTATTTTTGTGCCCCATCATACTGTTTTGATTACTACAGCTTTGTTGTGTATCTTGAAATCTGGGATTGTGATACATCCAGCATTGTTCTTTTGTGTCAAGCTTTCATTGGCTATTCAGCCTCTTTTGTGGTTCTGTACCAATTGTAATATTTTTTGTAGTTTTATGAACAGTGCTATTGGTATTTTGATAAGGATTGCATTGAATCTGTAGATTGCTCTGGTAGTATGGCCATTTTAACAATATTAATTCTTACAATACATGAGCATAGGCTATCTTTCCATTTGTTTGTGTTTTCAATTTCTTTCATCAGTGTTTTATAGTTTTCAGAGTACAGGTCTTTCACCTATTTAGTTATGTTTATCCTTGGGTAGTATTTTTTAGTGCAGTTGTAAATGGGACTATTTTCTTAATTTCTCTTTCTTCTATTTCATTATTAGTGTATGGAGATGAACTGATTTCTGGGTATTAATTTTGTATCATGCCATTTTACTGAATTCATTTATCAGTTCTAGCAGCTTTTTGGTGGAGTCTTTCAGGTTTTCTATATATAGTATCATGTCATCTGTAAATGGTGAATTTTATTTCTTCCTTACTGATTTGGATGCCTTTTATTTATTTTTGTCTGATTTCTGTGGCTAGGACTTACAGTACTATGTTGAATACAAGTAGTGAGAGTGAACATCCTTGTCTTGTTCCTGACTATAGAAGACAAGCACTCAGTTTTTCTCCATTTAAGATGATACTAGCTGTGGGTTTTTCGTGTATGGTGTTTATTATGTTGAAGTGTGTTCCCTCTAAACCTGTTTTGTTGAGGGCTTCTATCATGAATGGATGTTGTAGTTTCTCAAATGCTTTTTCTGTGTCTACTGAAATGATCATATGGCTTTTATACTTTCTCTAATGAGGTGATGTATCATGTTGATTGATTTGTGAATATGGGACCACCCTTGCAACACAGGAATAAATCCCACTTGATTGTCATAAATGGTTTTTAATGTATTGTTGGATTCTCTTTGCTAGTATTTTGTTGAGGATTTTTTTTTTAAAGATTCTATTCATTTATTCGACAGAGAGAGACACAGCGAGAGAGGGGGCACAAGCAGGGGGAGTGGGAGAGGGAGAAGCAGGCCCTCCGCTGAGCAAGGAGCCCGATGCGGGACTCGATCCCAGGACCCCAGGACCATGACCTGAGCCGAAGGCAGATGCTTAACGACTGAGCCACCCAGGTGCCCTTTGTTGAGGATTTTTGCATCTAATTTCATCAGAGATATTGGTCTGTAGTTCTCTTTTATAGTAGTGTCTTTATCTGGTTTTGGTATTAGGGTAATCCTGGCCTCAGAGAATGAATTTGTAAGTTCCTTTCTTTTCTAATTTTTGGAATAGTTTTAGAAGCATAGGTACTAACTCTTCTTTAAATCTTTGGTAGAATTTGCCTGTGAAGCCATCTAGCCCTGGATTTTTGTTTGTTGGGATTTTTTTATTACTGACTCAATTTCTTTGCCAGTTATGTGTGTTCAAAATTTCTATTTCTTCCTGATTAAATTTTGGTAGTGTGTATGTTTCTAGGAATTTATCCATTTCTTCTAGATTGTCCAATTTGTTGGCAGATAGTTTTTCACACTGTTCTCTTATAACCCTTTGCATTTCTGTGGCATTGGTTGTTAATTCCTCTCCTTTGTTTCTCATTTTATTTGAGTCATTTATCTTTTTTTCTTGATGAGTCTGGCTAAAAATTTATCCATTTTGTTTATCTTTTTAAAGAACCAGCTCCTGGTTTCATTCTTCTGTTCTTTTTCTTTGTCTCTATTTCATTTATTTCTGCTCTTACCTTTATTTCTTTCCTTCTACTGGCTTTGTGTTTCGTTTGTTCTTTTTCTAGCCCCTTGAGGTGGAAGGTTAGGTTGTTTATTGAAGACTTTTCTTGCTTCTTGAGGTAGGCCTGTATTGCTATAATCTTCCCTCTTAGGATAGCTTTTTCTTCATCCCAAACATTTTGGATCATTGTGTTTTCATTTTCATTTGTCTTTATGTTTTTTTTTTTTTTTAATTTCCTCTTTGTTTCTTGGTTGACTCCTTCATTGTTTAGCAGCATGTTATTTATACTCCCATGTATTTGTGTCTTTCCAGATTGTGTCTTGTGATTAATTTTTAGTTTCATATTGTGATTGGAAAAGATACATGATAAGATTTCAATCTTTTTTAATTTATTGAGACTTGCTTTGTGTTCTAACATGTAATCTATTCTGCAGAATATGCCATGCACACTTGAAAGGAATGTGTATTCGGTTGTTTGGGGATAGAATGTTCTGAATTTTTCTGTTAGGTTTATCTGTCCAATGTGTCATTCAAAACTACTTTTTCCTTGTTGATTTTCTGTCTGGATGATCTATCCATTGATATAAGTGGGATGTTAAAGTCCTGTACTGATTGTGTTTCTGTCAATTTCTTCCTACATATCTGCAAATAGTTCCTTTATGTATCCAGGTGCTCCCATGTTCAGTGCATATTTATAATTGTTATATCCTCTTATTGTATTGTTCCCTTTATCATTATATAGTGTCTTTTTTGTCTCTTGTTATAGTCTTTGTGTTAAAGTATATTTTGTCCAATGTAAGTATTGTTACCCCTCTTTTCTTTTCACTGTCATTGCATGGTAAAAGTTTTTCTTTCCCTTCACTTTCTTTCTTTTTTTTTTTTAAAGATTTTATTTATTTATTTATTTGAGAGAATGAGAGAGAGAGCACACGAGAGGGGGGAGGGTCAGAGGGAGAAGCAGACTCCCTGCCGAGCAGGGAGCCCGATGTGGGACTTGATCCAGGGACTCCAGGATCATGACCTGAGCCGAAGGCAGTCGCTTAACCAACTGAGCCACCCAGGTGCCCTCCCCTCACTTTCCATCTGTGTTTGTCTTTAGGTCTGAAGTGAGTCTCTTGTAGGCTGCATACACATGGTTCTTATTTTTATCTATCTTTTGATTGGAGCATTTACTTCATTTACATTTAAAGTAATTACTGATAGGTATATTCTCATTGTCATTTTGTTGATTTCTGGTATTTTTTGTAGTTCTTTTCTGTTCCTTTTTCTTCTGTTGCACTTTTCCCTTGTGTTTGATGGCTTTCATTAGTGCCATGCTTGGATTCTTTTCTCTTTATTTTTTGTATAGCATGTGTTTTTGATTTGTGTTTACCATTATGATCATATATAATTGCTTATGCATACAGCAGTCTATATTAAGTTGATGGGTTTCAACTCATTCTAAAAGCACTTTTTACTCCTTCCCCCATGTTTTATGCATATTGTGTCATACTTTACATTTTTCTTTGTGAATTCCTCGACTGATATTTATAGTTCTTTTTTTAAGAGATTTTATTTATTTGACAGAGAGAGAGAGTGAGCATAAGCAGGGGGAGCAGTGGAGGGAGAGGGAGAAACAGGCTCTCTGCTGAGTGGGGGAGCTCAATGTGGGACTCAATCTCAGGACCCTGGGATCATGACTGGAGCCAAAGGCTGATGCTTAACTGACTGAGCCACCCAGGCACCCCAAATATTTATAGTTCTAATTTATTTTACAGTTTTTGTGCTTTAACCTACATACTGCTTTTATAACTGATTTATTTACTACTTTTATTATATGTTTGCATTAACCTGTCAAATATCTTCCTTTCATAATTTTCTTTCTCCTAATTATGGCATTTTCTTTGAACTCAAAGAATTCCCTGTAACATTTATTGTAAGGCTGGTTTAGTGGTGATGAACTTTAACTTCTGTTTGTATGGGAGAATTTTTTTTTCCTAGGCAAAGAACTTTATTAACCTTGTTTCAAACTTTATTCCCAGGCTTCTTCAGCTTAATTAGCTGCAAAGAATGACTTGTGTATAATCAAAAACTGAAAAGAGCTGCAGTGTCCAAGGGGCTTGGGCTTAAAAATATTAGAGATCTAGATTTTATCAGATCCTTGAACAAAATTTTAAAAAGCAATCATAATATAAAATAGCAGCTCCCAGTAACTTCTTCAAGTTTTTTCTTCTTCAGAAGTTGACTCAATTCAGTTCGGTTCATTCTTGGAAGCTTCATCAAAATTCTCCACAAGATCTGGAACTTCATCATCATCATCCTCTCCAGGAGCAAGTGGTGCTTTTCCATCCACAGATTGTTTGGGCAGAGCTTCAGCCAGTCTTCTTAAACTAGTCAGACTTTCTGCACCTAGTTGGTTTAAGATACTGGGTAGCATTTCTGTCAGCTGCTTTGTCTCAGTATGGCCTGTAATGGTAAAAGTGTTCACTGCCAGCGATGCCTGAACTTTGGGGTTGTTAAAGTGGATCACTGCTCCTTGGTTTGTGACCATATTCACTTCTTCAATACCAGAGATATTCTTTACTCCTAACTTCTTTAAGGAGAACTGAAGTTTTTTATCTTCTGCTGTAGCCGTTCTATGAACCATTGGTGAGCAGTTCCTTTCCCACCAATGCACACTTGTGCTTGGAGTTTGGCGAGTTTCTCCTGGTTCATGATAGTTTCTTTCATCTTGTTGGAGCGGAAATGGGACTGCACGGGGGATAGCGTTGGCGCTCAGGGGGTCTCAGGCGGACCAGCTGAGATTAGGTGCACACATGCGGGGACACAAGGTGGCAGCTGTATAGGAGAATTTGTATCTCTCCTTTTATTCTGAATTATAACCTTTGTAGGTAGAGTATCCTTGGTTGCAAGCTTTGTTCTCTTTCAGTATGTTGATTATATCATTCCACTCCTGGTCAGCAAAAGCTCTCCTAAAAAAAATTAGCTAACAACCTTGTGGGGTATCTCTTGTATGTAACAGTTTTCTTTCATCTTGTTGCTTTTAAAATTATCTCTTTATCACTACTTTTTGTCATTTTATTATGTCTTTTTTTCCAGCTTTTTATTTATTTATTTAGTTTTATGTTGTTAGCCAACATATAGTACATCATTAGTTTTTGATGTAGTGTTCAATGATTCATTAGTTGTGTATAATACCCAGTGCTTATCACCACACATGCCTTCCTTAATACCCATCACCCAGTTACCCCGTCCCCCACCCCCCTCCCTTCTGTAACCCTCAGTTTGTTTCCTGGAGTCCAGAGTCTCTCTCATGGCTTGTCTCCCTCTCTGATTTTGTCCCATTCAGGTTTCCCTCCCCCTGTGGTCCTCTGCATTATTCCTTATGGTCCACATATGAGTGACACCATGTGATAATTGTCTTTCTCTGCTTGATGTAGACCTCTTTGGGTCCATTTTGTTGGGGCTCTCTGTGCCTCTTGCAACAGTGTGTCTGTATCCTTCCTTAGATAAGGGAAATTTTCAGCTATCATTTCTTCAAATAAATTTCCTGCCCCTTTCTTTCTTTCTTCTTTTTCTGAGATCCTTATAATGTTAATGTTATTATGCTTCATGATGTTACTGAGGTCCCTTAACTTATTCTCATTCTTTATTATTCTTTTTTTTTTTTCCTTTTGCCATTCATCTGGGTTGCTTTCCGTTATCCTGTATCCTAGGTAGCTGATCCACTCTCACACTTCTTCTAATCTGCTATTGATTCCCTCTAGTATATTTTTTTATTTCAGTAATTATGTCTTTCTTCTCTGACTGGCTCTGTCTTATATTTTCTATCTTTTTCTTGAAGGTCTCACTGAGATCCTTTTATCTTTTTTCAAGTCCAGTGAGTATACTTATGACTATTACTTTGAATTTTTCTTCAGACATATTGTTTAACTCCATTTCATTTAACTCTTTTGCTATCTTTTTTTTTTAATTTAGACTGAATTAACCAACATATACTATATCATTAGATTCAGTAACTCATCAGTTGCATATAACATCCAGTGCTCATCACCTCATGTACCCTTCTTAATGCCAATCACCCAATTACCCAATCCCACACTTACCTCCCCTCCAGCAACCCTCAGTTTGTTGCCTATAGTTAGGAGTCTGTCATGGTTTTTCTCCCTCTCTGATGATTTCCCATTCAGTTTTCCCTCCCTTCACCTATGATCCTCTGTGGTGTTTCTTATATTCCACATATGAGTGAAACCATATGATAATTGTATTTCTCTGATTGACTTATTTCGCTCAGCATAATACCCTCCAGTTCCATCCACATCAATGTAAATTGTAAGTATTCATCCTTTTGGATGCCTGAGTAACATTCCATTTATATATATATAATCTTTATCCATTCATCTGCCGATGGACATCTCAGCTGTTTACATAGTTTGGTTATTGTGTATATTGCTGCTATGAACATTGGGGTGCAGGTGCCCCTTCAGATCACAACATTTGTGTCTTTGCGGTACATACCTAGTAGTGCATTTGCTTCTTGAGGAACCTCCATACTGTTTTCCAGAGTGGTTGTACCAGCCTGTATACCCACAGTGTAAAAGTGTTCCTCTTTCTCCACATCCTCACCAACATTTGATGTTCCCTGTCTTGTTAATTTTAGCCATTCTGACTGGTGAGAGGTGGTATCTTATTGGAGTTTTGATTTGTATTTCCCTGATGACAAGTGATGTCATTTTTTCATATACCTGTTGGCCATTTGTATGTGTTCTTTAGAAAAATTATTGTTCATGTCTTCTGCCCACTTTTTGACTGGATTCATTGTTTTTTGAGTGTTGAGTTTGATATGTTCTTTATAGATTTTGGATATTAGACCTTTATCTGATATGTCATTTGCAAATATCTTCTCCCATTACGTAGGTTGCCTTTTAGTTTTGTTGAGTGTTTCCTGTGCTGTGCTTTACATCTTGAAGTCCAATAGTTCATTTTTGCTTTTGTTTCCCTTCCTTTGGAGACGTGTCTAGCAAGAAGTTGCTGTGGCCGAGGTCAAAGAGGTTGCTGCCTGTGTTTTCCTCTAGCATTTTAATGGATCCTGTCTCACATTTAGGTCTTTCATCCATTTTGTTTATCTTTGTGTATGGTGAAAGAAAATGGTCTATTTTCATTCTGCATGTCACTGTCCAATTATCCCAGCACCATTTGTTGAAGAGACTGTCTTTTTCCCGTTGGATATTCTTTCTTGCTTTGTCAAAGATTAGTTGAGGATAGAGCTGAAGGTCCATTTCTGAGTTCTCTATTCTGTTCCATTGATCTATGTGTCTGTTTTTGTGCCAGTACAATACTGTCTTGATGATTACAGTTTTCTAAAATAACTTAAAGTCACGCATTGTGATGCCACCTGCTTTGGTTTTCTTTTTCAACATTTCTCTGGCTATTTGGGGTCATTTCTGGTTCCATACAAATTTTAGGAATATTTCTTCTAGCTCTGTGACAAATGTTGATGGTATTTTGATAGGGATTGCATTGAATGTGTAGATTGCTCTGGGTAGCATAGACATTTTTACAATATTTTTTCTTCCAATCCATGATCATGGAATGCTTTTCCATCTCTTTGTTTCTTCCTCAATTTCATTCATAAGTGTTCTGTAGTTTTTGGAGTACAGACCTTTTTGGTTTGGTTTATTTTTAGGTATCTTATGTTTTTTGGTCCAGTTATAACTGGGATTTCTTCCTTAATTTCTCTTTCTTTCAATGTTAGTGTATAGAAATGCAACTGATTTATGTGCATTGTATATCATGCCACATTGCTGAATTGCTTTATGAGTTCTAGCAATTTTGGGGTGGAGTATTTGAATTTTCCACGTAAAATATCATGTCTTCTGCAAAGAATGAGAGATTAATTTCTTTGCCTATTTGAATGCCTTTTATTTCTTTTTGTTGTCTGAATGCGGACTTCTAGTACTATGTTAAGCAACAGTGGGGAGATTGGGCATCCCTGTCATGTTCCTGACCTTAGGGGAAAAGCTCTCAGTTTTTCCCCATTGAGAATGATATTCACTATAGGCTTTTCATAGATGGCTTTTATGATATTCCTATGTTACATCTATCCCTACACTGTGGAGAGTTTTAGTCAAGAAAGGATGATGTTTTTGTCAAATGTGTTTTCTCTATCAGTTGGGATCATATGGTTCTTGTCCTTTCTTTTATTAA
The DNA here is from genome assembly GCF_011800145.1 of Mirounga leonina. Lineage (NCBI taxonomy): Eukaryota > Metazoa > Chordata > Mammalia > Carnivora > Phocidae > Mirounga > Mirounga leonina. The sequence continues at coordinate 250,406 of NW_023270096.1, forward strand.
TGACATGTGTAACGTTGGTTGATTTGCAAATGCTGAACCACCCTTGCAGCCCAGGAATAAATCTCACTTGGTTGTGGTGAATATTCGTTTAACGTACAGTTGGGTCCTCTTGGCTAGCATCTTAGTGAGAATTTTGGCATCCATGTTCATCAGGGATATTGGTCTGGAATTCTTTTTGGTGGGGTCTTTTTTTGGTTTTGGAGTTAAGGTAATGCTGGCCTCATAGAATGAGTTTGGAAGTTTTTCTTCCCTTTCCATTTTTTGAAACAGCATCAGAAGAATAGGTACTAGTACTTCTTTAAATGTTTGGTAGAATTCCCCTGGGAAGTCATCTGGCCCTGGACTCTTGTTTCTGGGAGATGTTTGATTACTGCTTCAATTTTCTTGCTTGTTATAGGTCTGTTCACGTTTTCTCTTCCTTCCTGTTTCAGTTTTGGTATTTTATAGATTTCCAGGACTGCATCCATTTCTTCCAGATTGCCCATTTTGTTGGTATATAGTTGCTCACAATATGTTCTTAAAATTGTATTTCCTTGGTGTTCATGATCTTTCCTCTTTCACTCATTATTTTATTAATTTCAGTCCTTTCTATTTTCTTTTTGATAAGTCTGGCTGGGGGTTTATTGCTCTTATTAATTCTTGCTAAGAACCAGCTTCTACTTTCATTGATATGTTCTACTGTTCTTTTGGTTTCTATTTCATTGATTTCTGCTCTGCTCTTGATTATTTGCCTTCTCCTTGGTTTAAGCTTTATTTGATGTTCTTTCTCCAGTTCTTTAGGTGTAAAATTAGCTTGTGTAATTGAGATCTTTCTAATTTTTTGATAGAGACTTGTATTGCAATGTGCTCCACTCTTAGGAGTGCCTTTGCTGCATCCCAAAAGTTTTAAACAGTTGTGTTTTCATTTGTATTTATTTCCATGAAGTTTTAAATTCTTCTTTAATTTCCTGATTGATCTGTTCATTCTTTAGTAGGATGCTCTTTAAGCTCCACGTGTTTGAGTTCCTTCCAAATTTCCTCTGTGATTGAATTCACGTTTCAAAGCATTGTGGTCTGAAAATACACAGGGAATAATCTCAGTCCTTTGCTATCAGCTGAGACCTGATTTGTGACCCAGTATGTGATCTGTTATGGAGAATGTTCCATGTGCACTTGAGAAGAATGTGTATTTTGTTGCTTTAGGATGGAATGCTCTGTATATATCTGTGAAGTCCATGTGGTCCAATGTGTCAGTCAAAGCTCTTGTTGCCTTGTTGATCTTCTGTTTAGATGATCTGTCCATTGCTGTGAGAGGAATGTTGAAGTCCCCTACTATTATTGTATTATTATCCTCAATGTGTTTCTTTAATTTGATTATTAATTAGTTGGTATGATTGGCTGCTCCCCAATTAGGTGCATAAATATTTATAATTGTTAGGTCTTCTTGTTTGAGAGACACTTTAAGTATGATATAGTGTCCCTCTCCATCCCTTAGTACAGCCTTTGGTTCAAAATCTAATTTGTCTGTAATGAAGATTGCTACCCCAGCTTTCTTTTGATGTCCCCTAGCATGATAAATGGTTATTTACTTTCAATCTAGAGGTGTCTTTAGGTCTAAAATGAGTCTCTTGTAGACCACATATGGATGGGTCTTGCTTTTTTATGCAATATGATACCCTGTGTCTTTTACTGGAGCATTTAGCTCATTTACATTCAGAGTAACTATTAAAGATATGAATTTAGTGCTATTGTATTACCTGTAAAGTCCCTGTTTCTGTAGATTGTCTCTTTTTTTTCCCTGGTCTATGTTAATCTTGGGCTCCCTCTTCACTTACAGGATTCCCTTTAATATTTCTTGCAGGGCTAGTTTAATGATCACAAATTCTTTTAATTTCTGTTTGTCCTGGGAGGTCTTTAACTCTCCTTCCATTCTGAATGATAGCCTTGCTGGATAAAGTAATCTGGGCTGAATGTTCTTCTCATTTAGTGCCCTCAGTATATCATGCCAGCCCTTCCTGGCCTGCCAGGTCTCTGTGGATGGGTCTGCTACCAGTCTAATGTTTCTACCACTGTAGGTTAAGGAACTCTTACCTCGAGCTGCTTTCAGGATTTTCTCTTTATCTCTGAAATTTGCAAGCTTCTATATTATATGTCAGGGTGTTAATCTATATTTATTGATTTTGAGGTAGTATCTCTCTACCTCCTGGACCTGAATGCCAGTTTCTTTCCCCAGTTTAGGGAAGTTCTCAGCTATGGTTTGTTTATATATACCTTCTGGCCCTCTCTCTATCTTTTTTCCTCTGGGACCCCAATAATTCTAATATTGTTTCACTTTAAGGTATTAGTGAGTTCACAAAGCCTCCCCTCATAGCCCATTAGTTGTTTTCCTCTCTTTTCCTTAGTTTCCCTCCTTTCCATCATTTTGTCTTCTATGTCACTGACTCTCTTCTGCCTTATTTACCCTATCTGTTAGAGCATTCATTTTAGGCTGTATCTCGGTTAAAGCATTTTTAATTTTAGCCTGAGTAATCTCATTTCTGCACTACAATATTCTCTAGTGTCTTTTATGCTTTTTTTTAAACACAGCTAGCAACTTTATAATTGTTATCCTGAATTCCAGCTCTGATGTTTCACTTATATCCATATTGATTAGATTTGTGGCAGAGAGTATTACCTCTGGTGCTTTTGTTGTGAATTCTTCCTTCTAGTCATTTTGCCCAGAGAAGAATGAATGAGCCAGTGAGAAGAAAAAAAAAATATCAACCATGAGCCAAGCAAAATACACACTAGACAAATCCAAAGATACCAGAAACCAAAAAAGAAAAGAAAAAGAAAAAGGGAATAAGGAGAGAATATAATCTCCCAGGTGTACAAAACAAGGTGATCCACTTGTCCTAGGTGTATTTTGGTATGTTTGCTAGAAGACACTATATGCCAAAATAGTAAAGAAAGCAAAACTTATATATATATATGTAACCATAAATTTGAATACAGTGAAAGGAAGCCAAAAATGAAGAATAAAATGTAAATGTAGAACTGAAATTTTAAAAAGACTTGAGGGCACGTGATTTTATAAGCAGTGGGTGTTACATGCAACTAATGAATGAATGAACACTACATCAGAAACTAAAAAGAAAGGAATAAATTAAAAAAATAAAATAAATTAAAAAAATCTTAAATACAAAGAGTTGGTAAAATAAACTAAGTGTAAAGGGAAAAAAAAGGAAAATTTTAAACAGAAAGATAAAAGAATTATGAGAAGAAACTTTGAATTCTGTATACTATTTTCCCCTAATGGTGATTTGTAGTTCTGTGTGCTCCATAAACTTGGTATTTGCCTGATGTTCCAGCTGGTCTTCCGGGGGATGGGCCTGCTGCACTGATTCTCAGGTGTCTTTGCCTGGGTGGAGTTGTACCGCCCCTTACCAGGAGGCTGGGCTCAGTGTACGCTGCTTCGGGTTGTTCTATGTGGGGTTTGTTCCCTGAAGCCTTTCCATGCTGCTTTAGGTGATGAAAATAAAAATGACCACACATGGATCTCCAGCCCTGGAGCTGAAGGATCATGGCCCCTTCTCTTCAATAAACCCTCAAGGAAAAGCAGTCTTCACTTTTTTGTGCCAAACTCTGCAGACTCCTGTAGTGTGCACCAGTGCCAATTCTCCTGGGGGAGTGAGGAGGGTTACCAAGTTTCTGCCCTTTGCAGGGAACCCGGTTGAATAGTGGTCTATTGATCACCAAGTGATCGTACCTCGGTTTGCGTTTCATGGCAATCCTAGCTGAGAGCCCACTCCTGGGCTTGGTGACTAGCCAATTTCCCTGCTCCAATGCTTGGGAACTCTGCCAGCTCAGGCACCCCCTTTCTTTGTGTGACCCCGGGGATCCTGAGACCACACTGTCCCATCTAGGATTCTGCCCCACTTCGCCACCTGAGCACCTTTCAGACAGGGATGTCTGTCATAGGAGCAGACTTCTAAAAGTTCCTATTTTGCACTCTGGCATTATATCACTTTTCGGTAGCTGGCTTACAGAGAGTCCTTTTCCCCCCACACCATTTGTCTTCCCATATATCCCCTCAGATTCACTTCTCTGCATCTCTTACCTTGTAAAATTGGTTGTTTTTCCACTTGTAGAATTCCAGCAATTCTTTTCTTATATCTTAGGTTGAATTCATAGGTGTTCAGAATGATTTGATACTTACCTAGCTAAATTCAAGGGACCTGATGAATTGAGGTCCCCTACTCTTCCACCATCTTGCCTCCCTCCACTATGGTTTTGTTCTGCTCTTTCATTTGGGATGTATTCCTCTGCATCCTCATTTTGTTTAACTCTTTATTTCTATGTATTAGGAAATCAGCCACATTTCCTGATATTGGAATTAGTGGCCTTATGAAAAAAGGTTGCCTTGTGCCTTGCCATACCATGTCCCTGTTCACCAGAACCAGTTGCTCCAGGTATGTTTCCTTTGTGAGATAATGTGCCTTATTGTTGTAGCTGAGCTGTGTTTGCCTTCAGTCCAGTCAGTTGCAATCATACATTTTGTCTGTTGTGGGTATACCAGGCAGGGTTTTTACCTTATGTTGTTAAGGGGCCTGCTTGGGGCCCCCTTGGCTTGTAGTTGGGTGGTGTCAGCAGTCAGACCACATGCCTACCCTCAGTCTGTCTTCCTGGGCTACAGTAGCACTACCTTGCAGGGTATTCTCCCTGCTGTGTCCCCAGAGGCTTTCCTTGGGTGAGGGGCTAGCAGTCAATCCCTGTGCCTGCCCTCAGTGCATCTGCTGGAGCTGTGGTCACACTGAATTTCAGGGCTCTCTTCCTGTGTTGTACCTGATATGTTTTTGTTGGTGAGCAGTGCTAACAGTCAGACTAGATTACTGTCCGCAGTTTATTTCTTAGAGCTGCAGTATCGCTGATTGGCAGGGCACTCTTTCTATACTGCCAGCTATAAGGTTCAGCTGCTGGGACTTTGGGTGTCATGGTAGCCAGTGGCAGGAGTCTCTTTGGAGGAATGTCTGCTGAGTGGGGTGGTTTGGATGGGGAGGGATCCACAGAAGTACATGGGTGCAGGGCATTCAGTATTAGCAAGACAGGTGGAGAGTGCTGGTTTCCTAAAATGTCCTTTTATCTAATTGTTGGAAGGAGGGGGAGTAATGGAGCCTGAGAGCTCTTTTGTTCTTGCCAAAGTCTTTCCAGCATGTGTTCTGAGATTAGTAAATAAATCTTCACATATATCCCAGGCACTTTTTAAACTGCTGCTTCTATGTTGTATCTAGCATGGTTGTTTGTTATGCTGTTTCTTTAAGGGCAGGGACCCAGTTTCCAATCACCCTATGGCTCTCTTGGAGCTAAGCCCACTGATTTTTAAAGTGCCCAGAGTTAATTTTCCCTGATTGTAAAAATGCACAAAGTTATATCCCACTCATTTTCAAAGCCAAATGTTATGGGGACTCATCCTTTTAGTGCAGATCCCCCATGGTTGGATGCCTGGTGAGGTCTGATCCTCTCGCTTCTCCATGCTTGTGGTATCCCTCCCCTTTGTGGTTAGTCTTGCTGCAGGTTTGGTTCCCAACCTCATCTCTGTCCCTCTTACCCTTTTTGATGTAGCCTCCTCTCTAGGATTAACTGTGGAATGTCTCTTCTGCCAGTCTTTGGGTTGTTTTCTGAGTTAGTTGCACTGATGTGCCTATTATCTTGGTGTGTTCATGGGATGAGGTGAGTATCCTGTTACTTCACCATCTTCCCAGTCTCTCCCTTGACTGATTTTTGTAGATATAATTGATTTCCTCCTTTTGATTTTTAACCTCCAATCTGACTTTATAAGTGATTAATTTACTCAGTTTACCATATGTTAGCTTTTACCTTGAAACTTTTTCCTTTCCTAATTTTCTTTTAGATATGGTCTTTCTTTCCACTCAAAGAATTCTCTTTAACATTTCTTGTAAGGCTGGTTTAATAGTGATCAACTTCTTTACCTTGTGTTTGGGAAACTCTTTATCTCTTCTTCTGTTTTGAATGATAACCTTGCTGGGTAGATTTCTCGGTTGCAGTTTTGTTTTGTTTTGTTTTGTTGTTTGTTTTTTGGGTTTTTTTTTCTTTCCTTTCAATACTTTGGGTTATATCGTGCCTCTCCATTCTGGCCCATTAAGTTTCTCCTGAAAAATCAGCTGATAGCCTTATGGGGTTTCTTTTGTATGTAACTGTTTTCTTTTGTCTTGCTGCTTTTTAAATTTCTCTCCCCAGTGCCAAGGATGCCTGATGTTTGATCTGATCCTCTTATTTCTCTGTGCTTATGATGTTCCTCCCGTTTGTGGTTAGTCTCCATGGGGGTTTGGTTCCCAACCTCATCTCTGTCCCTCCTCTCCTTTTTGATGTGGCCTCTTCTCAACAATTAACTGTGGAAAGTCTGTTCTGCCAGTCTTCAGGTTGTTTTCAGAGTTAGTCACATAGATGTTATCTTGGTGTGTCTGTGGGTCAAGGTAAGCACAGGATTCTCCTATTCCACCATTTCCCCTGAACTTACTTCTCTTTCTCTCTCTTTCTTTCTATCTTTGATGCATCTACCCAAAGGTTTATTAATTTATCTTTTCCAAGGACTGGTTGTTAGTTTTCATTGATTTTTCTATTGTTTTTATCTTCTGTGTCATTTGTTTCTACTTTGATCTTTATTATTCCCTTCCTTATACTAACTGTGGGATGTGTTTATTCTTCTGTTTCTAGTACCTTTTGGTGTAAGGTTAGATTGTTTATTTGAGATTTTACTTGTTTCTAGAGGTAGGCCTATATTGCTATGAACTTCCCTCTTAGAACTGCTTTTTCTGTACCCTGTAGATTTTGGAATGCATTTCCATTTTTATTTGTCTCAAGGTATTTTTTTAATTTCTTCTCTGATTTCTGTGATGACACATTGGTTGTTTAATATCATGTTGTTTAGTCTCCACATGTTTGTGTTTTTTCATTTATCTTCTGTAGTTGATACCTAGTTTCATATTATTGCAGTATAGAAAGATACTTGATATGATTTCAATCTTTTAAAATTTATTGACTTGTTTTGGAATCTGACAGGTGATCTGTTCCAGTTAATGTTCCATGTGCACTTGAGAAGAAAGTGAATTTTGTTGTTTTTGGATGGAGTGTTCTATATATAAACATTAAGTCAATGTGGTCTACTGTGTCACTTAAGGCTAACATTTCCTTGTTGATTTTCTGTTGGAATGATCTAACCAGTTATGTAAGTGGGGTATAAAGGTCTCCCACTATGATTGTATAGCTCTTCATTTCTCCCTTTATGTCTCTTAATACATGCTTTATTTTAGTGATTATATGTTAGAGGTATAAGCATTTATAAATGTTATGTCATTTTGTTGGATTGAACCCTTTATTATTATATATTGCTCTTCTTTGTGTTTTGTTACAGTCTGTGTTTTAAAGGTTTTTCTTTCTGAAAAAAAAATTGCTACCTCAGCTTTCTTTTTATTTCCCTTTGCATGGAATATCTTTTTTTCATCCCTTCTCTTTCAGTCTGTGTGCAGTTTTAGGTCTGAAGTAAGTCTGTTGTAGGCAGCATATAGAAGGGTCTTTCTTTTTTAATCCACCCTATGCCTTTTGATAGAGGAATTTATTACATTTATATTTAAAGTAATTATTAATACATATGTACTTAATGCCATTTTGTTAATTGTTTTCTGGTTGTTTCTGTAGTTCTTTTCCTTTCCTTTCTTCTTTTCCCTTGTGGGTTACTGACTTTCTGTAGTGTTATAGTAGGATCCCTTTCACTTTTTGTGTGTGTTTATTTGTTACAGGTTTTTGATTTGTGGGTACTATAAGGTTCATATATAGCAACCTATATATGTAGCAATCTGTTTTAAGTTGATAGTCACTTAAGTTTGAAAGCATTCTAAAAGCACTATATTTGTGCTCCCTCCTCACATTTCATGTTTTTGATGTCACATTTTGCATCTTTTTATTTTATTTTTTTTAAGATTTTTTATTTATTTTTTGAGAGAGAGAGAGACAGCAAGAGGGAACACAAGCAAGGGGGTGGGAGAGGGAGAAGCAGTCTTCCTGTGGAGCAGAGAGCCCGATGTGGGGCTCGATCCCAGGACCCTGAGATCATGACCTGAGCGGAAGGCAGATGCTTAATGACTGAGCCACCCAGGTGCCCTCTTTTTATTTTGTGTATCCTTTTTTTTTTAAAGATTTTATTTATTTATTTGAGAGAGAGAATGAGATAGAGAGAGAGCATGAGAGGGGGGAGGGTCAGAGAGAGAAGCAGACTCCCCGCTGAGCAGGGAGCCCGACGTGGGACTCGATCCCAGGACTCCAGGGTCATGACCTGAGCCGAAGGCAGTCGCTTAACCAACTGAGCCACCCAGGTGCCCTTTTTTTTTTTTTAAGGATTTTATTTATTTGACAGAGAGACAGCAAAAGAGGGAACACAAGCAGGGGGAGTGGGAGAGGGAGAAGCAGGCTTCCCGCAGAGCAGGGAGCCTGATGCGGGGCTTGATCCCAGGACCCTGGGATCATGACCTGGGCTGAAGGCAGACACTTAACTGACTGAGCCACCCAGGCGTGCCTTCTGTATCCTTTTTAAAAAGATTTCATTTACTCATTTGAGAGAGAGAGAGAGTGCACACAAGCAGTGGGGAGGGGCAGAGGGAAAGGGAGAAGCAAACTCCCTGCTGAGCAGGGAACCTGATGTGGGTCTTGATCCCAGGACACTGGGATCATGACATAAGCCAAAGGCAGACACTCAACCTACTGAGCCACCCAGGCACCCTATTTTGTGTATCCTTTAACTAATTATTGTGGTTACAGTTGGTTTTAGTACTTTAGTTTTTTTAACTTTCAAAGTAGCTTTATAAGTGGTTAATGAAGTACTTTTATTATAATAAAATAATAATTGCCTTTACAATTGAGACTTTTCTTTCATATATTATCTTATTTAATTATGGTCTCCCTTTCCACTTAAAGAAGTCCCTTTAACATTTATTGTAAGATTGGTATCCTGGTAATGGACTCCTTTAGCTTTTGCTTGACTGTGAAGATATATCTCTCCAATTCTGAATGATAACCTTGCCAGCTAGATTATTCTTGGTTGTAAGTATTTTCTTTCTTTCAACACTTTGAATATATCCTGCTACTCTCTTCTGGGCTGCAGTTTCTGCCAAAATATTACCTGATAGTGTTATGATGATTCCTTCATACATAACTACCTGTTTTTCTTTTGCTGTTGCCTTTTCACTTTTATTATTTTATTTTATTTTGTTTATTTTTATTAATTTTTAAATTTACATTTTAGGTAGTTAACATACACTGCAAAATCAGTTTCTGGAATAGAATTCAGTGATTCATCATTTGTGTACATCCAGTATTAATCACAGTGCCTTCCTTAATACCCATCACCTATCTAGCTTGTCCCCCACTCTCCTCCCTCCATCAACCATCAGGTTGTTCTCTATAGTTAAGAGTCTCCCATGGCTTGTTTCTTTCTCTCTGTCTTTTTCTTTTCCCCCTTCCCTTATGTTCATCTGTTTTCTTTCTTAAATTCCATATATCACTGAGATCATATGGTATTTATCTTTCACTGACTGGCTTGTTTCACTTAGCATTATACACTCTGGCTCCACCCATGTCATTGCAAATAGCAAGATTTCATTCTTTTTTTATACTGAGTAATAATCCATTGTATATATATTCCACATCTTCTTTATACAATCATCAGCCAATGGACATTTGTGCTCTCTCCATAATTTGGCTATTGTTGATAATGCTGCTATAAACATTGGGGTGCATGTGCCCCTTCGAATCTGTATTTATGTATCCTTTGGGTAAATATCTAGTAGTGCAGTTGCTGGATTGTAGGGGAGTTCTATTTTTAACATTTTGAGGAACCTCCATACCATTCTCCAGAGTGACTGCACCAGTTTACATTCCCATCAACAGGGCAAGAGTGTCCCCCTTTGTCTACATCTTCACCAACACCCATTCTTTCTTGTGTTGTTAATTTTAGCCATGCTGACAGGTGTGAACTGGTATCTCATTGTGGTTTTGATTTGTATTTTCCTGATGATGAGTGATGTTTAGCATCTTTTCATGTGTCTGTTAGCCATCTGGATGTCTTTAGAAAAGTGTCTATTCATGTCTTCTGCCCATTTCTTACTGGGTTATTTGTTTTCTCTTGCTTCTTTTAAGATTCTCTATGTTTGACTGTTAAAGATTTTTAACACTTCAATTATAATGTGTCCTGATGTAGATCTTTTCAGGTTCATCTTGCTTGGTGCTTTTTGTGCTTTCTGGACCTGGATGTCTGTTTCCTTCTGTAGTTTAGGAAAGTTTTTAGCCATTATTTATTTACATAAATTTTCTGTACTTTATCTCTCTCTTTTCCTTCTGCAACCTTTATAATGTGAATGTTAATATGCTTGATACTGTCACTGAGGTTTCTTAAACTAACCTCTTTTCCTTTTTAAAGATTTTATTTATTAGAGAGAGAGAGCATGAGAGAAAGAGAGCACAAGTGGGGGGGAGGGGCAAAGGGAGAGGGAGAAACAGACTCCCCACTGAGCAGGGAGCCTGACGTGGGACTTGATCCCAGGACTCTGGGATCATGACCTGAGCCAAAGGCAGACACTTAACTGAGCCACCCAGGTGCCTTTTTTTCTTTATTCTTTTGTTGTTCAGATTGGATGATTTCCACTACCTTGTGTTTCTTTTCACTGATTCATTCTTTTGTATCATCGAATCTGCTTTTGATTCCCTCTAGTGTATTTTTCATTTCACTTATTGCGTTCTTCTCCTGATTGGTACTTTGTTATATTTTGTCTTTTTTTTTTTTTTTGAAGTTCTCACTGTGTTCACTCATCTCCTGAGTTTGCTGTTAATCTTTATGACTATTACTTTGAATTCCTTGTCAGGTAGGTTACTTATTTCTGATTCACTAAGGTCCTTTCTGAGGTTTTGTTTTTTCATTTGGAATGTATTTCTCTGTATCCTTAATTTTTCCCTCTCTGTTTCTATGTGTTAGGCCAATCATCTACCTCTCCCAGTTTTGAAAGAGTGGCCTTGTGTAGGAATTGTCCCATGGTGCCCATAAATGTAATGCACTCTGTTCACCAGAGCCAGGTGCTTAAGTGGCATCTCCTGTTGAGCTTTGTTTGCCTACTTGTTATGCAAAAACTGTTGTGGTATGGTGGTGGGCAGGGCTCTTCCCCACCTGCCCATATGGCTTGGGATCCATGGCTGTGGCTGCAAATGCATAGGTGTGTGGGGTTCTGCCTCTAGCCTGACTAGCTTGGGCTGTGATAGTGGGCAAAGCTATCCCTTGGTACAGCTTGCTGGCAGCCTCTGGGGCTACATGAGTGGTGGGGTTAGCCCCCAAACCCCAGCTTGTTCAGGTGTTATGGTTGCTGCTGTGGCTATGATATTGGGCAGGGTTCCACCTCTCCAGCTGTCTGGAACAATGCAAATCCTCCAGTGGTTGTGGATGGGATCTTACCCTATACGATCTGGCTATATTGCCATTCCTGCAGCTATGACCATGGTGGTGCATGGGGCTCTCAGCATGTATGCTTAAAAGTATTAACAGGTTACAGTGAGAGTCCCAAGATGTTGTTTACTAGCATTGGCATTAACAAAATAGAATGTAATCACACAAATTGTGCCCAACTGTTTCTCATTCCCCAGAGAGTGTCTCAGCAGTTTCTTGCCTGTTTGGCATACACTTCAGGACTAGTAAGTGGTATCCTTCACTTGTGTTGTAGGAGCTTTCCCAAATGGTGTTTTATTGCTGGGTCACAAGGTGAATGAGACTGCATGTGAGCCCTTTAAGAGCAGGTTCTCCTTTAAAAAGCTTTTGCACAGCAAAGGAAACAATCAACAAAACTAAAAGACAACTTACAGAATGTGAGAAGGTAAATTTGCAAATGACATATCAGATAAAAGGGTAGTATCCAAAATCTATAAAGAACTTACCAAACTCAACACCCCCGCCCAAAAATAATAATAATCCAGTCAATAAATGGGCAGAAGACATGAACAGACATTTCTCCAAAGAAGACATTCAAATGGCTAACAGACACATGAAAAAATGCTCTACATCACTTGGCATCAGGGAAATACAAATCATAACTCCAATGGGATATCACCTCACACCAGGCAGAACGGCTAAAATTAACAACTCAGGAAACAACTGATGATGGTGAGGGTGCAGATAAAGGGGATCCCTTTTACACTGTTGGTGGGAATAGAAACTGGTGCAGCCACTCTGGAAAAGAGTATGCAGGTTCCTCCAAAAGTTAAAAATTGAACTACCCTATGACCCAGCAATTGCACTGCTAGCTATTTATCCAAAGGACACAAAGATAGTGATTTGAAAGGGCACATGCACCCCAGTGTTTATAGCAGCAATGTCCACAATTGCCAAAATATGGAAAGAGCCCAGATGTCCATGGACAAATAAATGGATAAAAAAGAGATGATATATATATATATATATATATATATATATATATATACACACACACACACACACACACACAATGGAATATTACCAGCCACCAAAAGGAATGAAACCTTGCCATTTGCAACAATGTGGATGGAACTAGAGTGTATTATGCTAAATGAAATAAGAGAAAGAGAAGTACCATTTGATTTCACATATATGTGGAATTTAAGAAACAAAACAGGTGAACAAAGGGGAAGGGAAGTAAAACTAAAATAAGATAAAAACAGAGAGAGGGGCAAACCATAAGAGACTCAACTGTAGGGAACCAACTCAGGATTGCTGGAGGGGAAGTGGGTGGGGTGATGAGATAATTGGGTAATGGGTATTAAGGAGGTCAGATAATGTAATGAGCACTGGATGTTATATGAAACTTGTGAATCAATAAATTCTACCCCTGAAGCTAATAATACACTATGTTTACTCAATTTTTAAATTTTCCAACTGCAAAACCCACTGAAGAAGCAGAATTTGAATGCAAGTCTATATAGTTCGAAAACCATTATCTTTTCCACTATACCAGTGTTCCTCAGAGTATTGTCCAAGGACCTTGAGGAGTCCATGAGAGCCTTCTATGGGGTCCATGAGGTCAAAATTATTTTCAAAATAATGCCATGATGTCATTTTGCTTTTTTCTTAGTATGTTGATATTCCCACTGATGGGCTAAAAGCAATGACATTTTAGCACAAGTAAATCAAGGAAGTGGTACCAAATTGTACTAGTGGCTACTGTATTCTTTACCACAACACACCACAAGAAAAATCGCTTTCACTTAAGAATTCCTTTGGTGAGGCACACCTGGATGACTTAGTTCGTTGAGCATCTGATTCTTGGTTTGGCTCAGATCATGATCTCAGGGTGGTGAGGTTGAGCCCTGTGTTGGGCTCTGTGCTCAGTGCAAGTCTGCTTGAGTTTCTCTGTCCCTCTCCCTCTGCTCTCCCTTCCAAACACACACTCTTTCTCTCAAAAGAAATGAATATCTTTGATGAAAAAATAATAAAAAAATAACTTTTTAGAATCTTGACCCTGAGTACATATCATTTAATACTCTTTTTTGACAAAAAAAGAGAGCACATTTGCTGCATAAAGAAGTTTGAGGGTTGCCTTTAGGAAAAGCACTTGTATGGTTGAGCTTTGAGTCAAACTAGCAGTTTTTCTCATGGAATACCATTTTTGCCTGAAAAACATCTATGGCTATTCCAACTTAGACATTTTGTAGACATTTTCTCAATAATTGATGAAATGAATCTGTTATTTTAAGGCAAACAACTGGGAGTATTTATTACAAATGATAAAATTTGGACTTTCAAGTGAAACTTAGAATTTTGGAAAAATTGTCTTTCACCATGAGCTTGACAGCTTTACAATATTTGAAGACTTTCTGATTAGATCATTGGTAACATTAAATGAAGTGATTTTAAAAATGTATAATGATGTGGTCAACATTTAGAAGATCTGCATAACAGTGATTCAATATCAAAGACTAAAATTTGATGTTAGAAAATCATGCATAGGTAAAAACAGAAAAATTTCTAAGTTCAAGATAGGCACTTCTAGTTTCTGGTCTGTTGTCTAAGGAGTTTGAAGCCATCACTCCACATCCTAACAACAAGTAAAAACTTGAACAAAGTGAAAATCCACAAACTTTCCTAGATTCATCAGAAAACTGAGGTCATAGGGCAAATTGCTACCTCCCCAATTGGAGAGACAGTGAGATAGATACAGATATCATAGCACACCAAAGCAGAGACCCTCAAGCTGAAGCTTCTGTGTGTATCAGTACTAGAATAGGGAAACTAAACTGTAATTGACAAATAGCTGGGGTCTCAGTGTGAACAAGTACGAGAGTTAAAAACTCCAGGGAGACCCAGTATTAAGGAGATAAGTGGATATACCCACACTTTTATGAGCTTCAGCTCTAGGAGTTCTACCAGGTTCACACAGTGAAGATTGCAGAAAAATCCCCTCATGCTTATAGTAGTGGGATGGGAAAAGCAGCCATTTAACATATGCCAGAACATTCTGTTCTTCTTAACCTATTCTCAAGAGAAACTAATTTACTAAAGCCTAATGTATTGGGGTTTTATCAGAGCCCAAGTTATCTGAGGGAAGAGAAATGCCTAACTTTAGCTCCCTCTTACCATCCTGCCCAAGTTAATAGGAGGATAAAACCGAGATGCATTGTCAAGGTTATAGTCCAGGGACACAGGCTCACTAAAAGTCCGAGACCAAATCATAGAACTATAGAACACTTATCTCCCCCCCCCATATTTATACTACATTACTAAATGCCTACTTACCACAGTTCCTTTTGTCCAGTAAATCATGTCCAGCTTTCAACAAAAAATGATGAGGCATACTAAAGGCAAAAACCCCACACCATTTGAAGAGACTAAGCAAGCATCAGAACCAGAGTCAGATGTGGCAGGAATGCTGGAATTATTAGAGCAACAATTTAAAATAATTGTTATAATTAATATGCTAAATGATCCAATAGTAAAAGTGGATGACATACAAGAATAGATGGGTGACATAAGCAGAGAGAAGGAAATTCTAAAAAGAATAAAAAAGAAGTGCTTGAGATAAAAACCACTGTACCAGAAATGAGTGCCTTTGATGGGCCTATTAGTAGACTACATACAACTGAGCGATTAATCTCTGAACTTGTCGATATGTCGATAGAAACTTCCAAAACTGAAAAAGCAAAGAAAAAAAATACAATATTTAGAAACTATTGGACAATTACAGAAGTGTACCATATAGAAAAAAAAACACAATATTTAGAAACTATTGGACAATTACAAAAGTGTGTCATATACATAATGGTAATACCAGAAGTAGAAGAAAGAAAATAACAGAACTATTTAAAGCAATAATAACTGAGAATTTCCCCCAAATTAATGTTAGATACCAAACCACAGATACAGGAATCTCAGAGAACATCAAGCAGGTTTCATGACAAGTTATATTGAATTAAATTTTAAAACCCACTACACTTAGGCATATCATACTTAAACTGCAGAAAATCAAAAATAAAGACAATCCAGAAGAAAGGAACAAAGATAAGAATTCCAGTCAGAAGCTATGCAAGCAAGAAGAGAGTGGATTAAAATACTTAAAGTGTTGAGAAGAGAAAAACCCACCAACCTAGAATTCTGTGCCCTATAAAATTATTCTTTAAAAGCAATAAAGATTTTATCAGATAGAAGTTGAGGGACTTTGTTGTCATTATCTCTGCCTTGTAAGATAGGTTGAAAGTTCTTCAGAGAGAAGGAAAATGATATAGATCAGAAACTCGGATCTACATAAAGATAATGAGAGCTTTGGAGAAGGAACAAATGAAGTTAAAATAAAATCTTCTTTTTTTCTTTTTTAATTTTTTTTTTAAGATTTTATTTATTTGAGAGACAGAGCATTAGAAGGGGTAGGGCCAGAGGGAGAAGCAGACTCCTTGCTGAGCAGGGAGCCTGATGTGGGACTTGATCCCAGGACTCCAGGATCATGACCTGAGCCGAAGGCAGTCACTTAACCAACTGAGCCACCCAGGCGCCCCAAAATCTTTTATTTTTCTTATATTCAATTGATCTAACAGATAATTGTTCAAAATAACAATATCAAAGATATATTCAATGATTATAGCGATTATAGTTTATGTTTAAGCAAAATGAATGACAGCAATGATATGAGGGATGAAAGGGAGGAATTAGGGATACTTTGTTATTATAAGGTACTTGTACTACCTGTGATGCCATATAATGTTATTTGAAGAGGACTTGGATTAATTATAAACATACATTGCAAACTCTAGGACAACCACTAATGTTAAGAAAAATAAGTGTAATTGTTGTGCTAAGAAAGGATAGAAAATAGAATCATGTGAAGACAAATATAGGTTAAATGTAAAGGAAAGGATAAAGATATGCTATGTTAACACTAATCAAAAAAAAAGCTAGAGTAGCTGTATTAATTTCAGACAGAGCAGACTTCAGATTAAGGAAAATTATCAGAGATAAAGAGGATAATGATAAAGGGATCAGTTCTTTAAGAAGGCATAAGAATCCTTATTGTGTATGTGCGTAACAACCGAGCTTCAAAATACATGAGGCAAAGTGCAATAATCAGTTGTATGTGTTTTCCAGGTCTAAAGAAAGAACAAGGCACATATGATCTAATTCAACTCTTGGAGGACATCAAAAAGGAATTTTTTTTTTTTTTTTACAACCTAGCCATTCAAATTGTCCTACAGTTATTTAAGTCTTCCTAAAAAAAAAAAAAAAAAAAAAAAAATTAACCTTCCAAAAAGAAAGGTAGTTCATGTAGTTAATATTTCACATTGCAATCAACCTTTAAGAAACTATCATTTGTTGAAATTTGGCATAAATCAAAGGATACCCAGAGTTATCTGAAAGGGATAGTAAAATGCTACACCTTTTTCCAATTATGTATCCATGAAACTGGAATTTTCTTTATAAACTTCAACCCAAGTAACATTTTGCAGCAGATCTAAATGCAGAAACAGACATGAGAATTTAACTGCTTTCCATTAGCCATACAATAGAGATTTGCAAGTTTAAAATAGTGCTACTTTTCTCATTATTTCCTTTGTTTTATAAAAGATTATTATTTTTTTAAAGATTTTATTCATTTATTTGAGACAGAGAGAATGAGAGAGAGAACACATGAGAGGGGATAGGGTCAGAGGGAGAAGCAGACTCCCCGCCGAGCAGGGAGCCCAATGCGGGACCCGATCCCAGGACTCCGGGATCATGACCTGAGCCGAAGGCAGCCGCTTAACCAACTGAGCCACCCAGGCGCCCAAAAGATAATTATTTTTAAAAAGTAGTTGTTTTTATAAAAAAAATATATTAGCATGTAATGGGATTATTATTTTAAATATGTTAAAATATTAAAATTAAGTCCATATTAGGATTAATTAGGTTAATATTAAAAGAATCCACATAAACAGAGGTTTTGAGGTCCTCTAAACTTTTCAAGAATGTAAAGGTTTCCTGAGACCAAAAATACTGAGAACCATTGTACAATACCATGTTGCTTTATACATTTTCCTAGCCATCCAACCAAGATTTCGTAAGCATCCCTTCTTTGTCCATAAATTGTTAAAATTTTTGAAGTGAAAAAAAAAAAAGAATGGAGCCCTTACTGGTGTGTTACGAGATAGTCTTCTCAAATTGTTATCAATGTATTAATCCCATTTTTATTTGAATTTTATCAGTTACAAATCCACCTAACTGCTGTAACTTTGGGTTCTCATGGGAAATTTGTCAAATAATTAAATGAACAAGCTACACTGTGGGCGCCTGGGTGGCTCAGTTGGTTAAGCGACTGCCTTCGGCTCAGGTCATGATCCTGGAGTCCCTGGATCGAGTCCCGCATCGGGCTCCCTGCTCAGCAGGGAGTCTGCTTCTCCCTCTGACCCTCCCCCCTCTCACGTGCTCTCTCTCATTCTCTCTCTCTCAAATAAATAAATAAAAAATCTTTAAAAAAATAAAAAGATACACTGTATCTCTGGCAGTCATTTTATCTTCCAGGCTAATAACCCAACCAATAGAGTTTAACTTGGCAATAGTAGATATATTGGATTCATGCTAGCTACTATTAAGCACCAATTTCTTTTTTAAGTTATTCATAAGCCATCTATTTATAATTCATTCTAGAATTATGCTGGGACTTCATATTACTTTCACCATTCTAGTTTATATAGTTTTTGATTTCTATCTTTCTTCCTTATTTTATTTCACTTTATCTTTTTTATTTTATTTTATTTTTATTTTTATTTTATTATTTATTTATTTTTATTATATTTTTCATTTTATATGTTAGTCACCATACAGTACATCATTAGTTTTTGATGTAGTGTTCCATGATTCATTGTTTGCATATATCACCCAGTGCTCCATGCAATACATGCCCTCCTTAATACCCATCACTGGGCTAAGACATCCCCCAACGCCCTCCCATCTAAAGCCCTCAGTTTCTTTCTCAAAGTCCATAGTCTCTCATGGTTCCGTCTCCCCCTCTGACCCCTCCCCTTCATTTTTCCCTTCCTTCTCCTAATGTCCTCCATGCTATTCCTTATGTTCCACAAATAAGTGAAACCATATGATAAATGACTTTCTCTGCTTCACTTATTTCACTTAGCATAATCTCCTCCAGGCCCATCCATGTTGATGCAAAAGTTGGATATTCATCCTTTCTGATGGCTGAATAATATTCCATTGTATATATGGACTACATCCTCTTTATCCATTTGTCTGTTGAAGGTCATCTTGGCTCTTTCCACAGTTTGGCTGTTGCAGACATTGCTGCTATGAATACTGGGGTGCATATGGCCATTCTTTTCACTACATCTGTGTTTTGGGGGTAAATTCCCAGTATTGCAAGTGCTGGGTCATAGGGTGGCTCTATTTTTAATTTTTTGAGGAACCTCCACACTGTTTTCCAAAGTGGCTGTACCAACTTGCATTCCCACCAACAGTGTAAGAGGGTTCCCCTTTCTGCACAACCTCTCCAACATTTGTTGTTTCTTGCCTTGTCAATTTTTGCCATTCTAACTGGTGTAAGGTGGTATCTCAATGTGGTTTTGATTTGAATTTACCTGATGGATAATGATGATGAACATTTTTTCCTGTGTCTGTTAGCCATTTCTATGTCTTCTTTTGAAAAATGTTTGTTCATTTCTTCTGCGCATTTTTTGACTTATTTGTTTTTTGGGTGTTGAGTTTGAGAAGTTCTTTATAGATCTTGGATATCAGTCCTTTTTAGTGTCATTTGCAAAAATCTTCTCCCATTCCGTGGGTTGCCTCTTTGTTTTGTTGAGTGTTTCCTTTGCTGTGCAGAAGCTTTTAATCTTGATGAAGTCCCAAAAGTTCATTTTTGCTTTTGTTTTCCTTGCCTTTGGGGATGTGTCTTGAAAGAAGTTCCTGTGGCCGATGTTGAAGAGGTTACTGCCTATGTCTCCTTTACTGTTCTCCTCCAGGATTTTGATGGATTCCTGTCTCACATTGAGGTCTTTCATCCATTTTGAGTTTATCTTTGAGTATGGTGTAAGGGAATGGTCCAGCTTCATTCTTCTGTATATAGCTGTCCAATTTTCCCAGCACCATTCATTGAAGAGACTGTTTTTTTTTCCATTGCATATTTCTCCTGCTTTGTCAAAGTTTATTTGAACATAGAGTTGAGGGTCCATATCTGGGTTCTCTATTCTGTTCCATTGGTCTATGTGTCTGTTTTTGTGCCAGTACCATGGTGTCTTGGTGATCACGGCTTTGTAATATAGCTTGAAATCAGGCAATGTGAGGCCCCCAGCTTTGTTTTTCTTTTTCAACATTTCCTTGGCAATTCTGGGTCTTTTCTGATTCCATACAAATTTTAGGTTTGTTTGTTCCAGCAGTTTGAAAAATGCTATTGAAATTTTGATTGGGATGGCATTGAACATATAGATTACTCTGGGCAACATAGACATTTAACAATGTTTATTCTGATTGATGAGATCTTTTTCCATCTTTTTGTGTCTTCTTTAATTTCTTTCATGAGTGCTCTGTAGTTTTTAGAGTATAGATCCTTATTCCAAGGTATCTTATGGTTTTTGGTGCTATTGTAAATGAAATCGATTCCCTAATCTCTTTTTCTACATTTATATTGTTAGTGTATAAGAAAGCAACTGATTTCTGTGCATTGATTTTGTATCCTGCCACATTACTGAATTTCTATATGAGTTCTAGTAATTTGGGGCTGGAGTCTTTGGGTTTTCCACATAAAGTATCATGTCGTCTGTGAAGAGAGAGTTTGACTTCTCCTTTGCCAATTTGAATACATTGTATTTCTTTTTTGTTGTCTGATTGCTGTTGCTAGGACTTCTAGTACTATGTTGAACAATAGTGGTGAGAGTGGGCATCCTTGATGTGTTCCTGATCCTATTGAAATGCTCTCAGTTTTTCCCCATTAAGAATGATATTTTCTGTTGGTTTTTCATAGATGGATTTTATGAAATTGAGGAATGTTCTGTCTATCTCTATACTCTGAAGAGTTTTAATCAGGAAAGGATGCTTTATTTTGTCAAATGCTTTTTCTGCATCAATTGAGAAGACCATATGCTTCTTCTCTCTCCTCTTATTAATGTGTCTATCTCATTTATTGATTTGTGAATGTTGAACCACCCTTGCATCCCAGGGATAAATCCCACTTGGTTGTGGTGGATGATCGTTTTATTTTACTGTTGGATACTATTAGCTAGGATTTTGTTAAGAATTTTTGTGTCCATATTCATCAGGGATATTGGTCTGAAATTCTCCTTTTTGATGGGGTCTTTGCCTGGTTTGGGGATCAAGGCAATGCTGGCCTCATAGGATGAGTCTGGAAGCTTTCCTTCTGTTTCTATGTTTTAAAACAGCTTCAGGAGAATAGGTATTATTTCTTCTTTGAATGTTTGGTAGAATTCCCCTGGGAATCCATCAGACCCTGGACTCTTGTTTTTTGGGAGGTTTTTGATCACTGCTTCAATCTCGTTACTAGTTATTGGCCTATTCAGGTTGTCAACATCTTCCTGTTTCAGTCTTGGCATTTTATAGGTTTCCAGGAAGGCATCCATTTCTTCTAGGTTGCCTAATTTATTGGCATATATTTGTTGATAATAATTTCTAATAGTTGTTTCTGTTTCCTTGGTGTTAATCGTGATCACTCCCCTTTCATTCATAATTTTATTAGCTTGGGTCCTTTCTCTTTTCTTTTGGATAATTCTGGCCAGTGATTTATCGATCTTATTAATTCTTTCAGAGAACCTGCTTCTACTTTCATTGATCTGCTCTACTGTATTTCTGGTTTCTAATTCATTGTTCTCTGCTCTAATCTTAATTATTTCTCTTCTAATGCATGGCTTAGGCATCGTTTGTTGCTTTTTCTCTAGTTCTTTAAGGTGTACAGTTAGTTGGTGAATTTGGGATTTTTTCCATTTTTTTGAGTGAGGCTTGGATGGCTATGTATTTCCCCCTTAGGACCGCCTTTGGAGCATCCCATCAGTTTTGGACCGATGTGTTTTCATTCTCATTGATTTCCATGAACTGTTTAAGTTCTTGTTTGATTTCCTGGTTGACCCAAACATTCTTGAGCAGAGTGGTTTTTAACTTCCAAGTGTTTGAATTTCTTCCATTTTTTTTTCTTGTGATTGAGTTCCAGTTTTAAAGCATTATGGTCTGAGAATATGCAGGGAATAATCTCCATCTTTTGGTGTCAGTTGAGACCTGATTTGTGACCCAGTATGTGGTCTATTCTGGAGAAAGTTTCATGTGCATTGGAGAAGAATGTGTATTCTGTTGTTTTATGTTCATATATATCTATGAGGTCCATGTGGTCCAGTGTATCATTCAAAGCTCTTGTTTGTTGATTTTCTGCTTAGGTGATCTGTCCATTGCTGAGAGTGGAGTATTGAGGTCTCCTACAATTAACATACTATTATCAACATGATTATTTTGGTTAACAGCTGGCTTATGTAGTTTGCTGCTCCCATGTAAGGGGCATAGATATTTACAATTGTTAGATCTTCTTCTTGGTTAGACCCTTTAAGAATGATATAATGTCCTTCTGTGTCTCTAACTACAGTCTTTAGCTTAAAATGTAATTTGTCTGATATGAGAACTGCTACCCCAGCTTTCTTTTGAGGTTCGTTGGTATGGAAGATGGATCTCCATCCCTTCACTTTCAGTCTGTGTGTATCTTTAAGTTCCAAATGAGTTTCTTGTAGGCAGCATATGGTTGGGTCCTGTCTTTTTATCCAATCTGCAACCCTGTGCCGTTTTATGGCAGCATTTAGGCCATTCACATTGAGAGTGATTATTGAATGATATGAATTTATTGTCATCATGTTGCCTGTGAAGTCCTTGTTACTATAGATTGTCTCTGTAAATTTCTGTTGTATATCACTCTTGGGGTTTTTCTCCTTTTATAGAACCCCCTTTAACATTTTTTTTAAAGATTTTATTCATTTATTTGAGAGAGAATCAGATAGAGAGAGCATGAGAGGGGGGAGGGTCAGTGGGAGAAGCAGACTCCCTGCCGAGCAGGGAGCCCGATGCGGGACTTGATCCCGGGACTCCAGGATCATGACCTGAGCTGAAGGCAGTCGCTTAACCAACTGAGCCACCCAGGCGCCCCCCCTTTAACATTTCTTACAGGCCCTGCTCAGTGGTCACATATTCTTTCAGTTTCTGCTGATCTTGGAAGTTCTGCATCTCTGCATCCATTCTAAATGACAGCCTTGCCGGATAAAGTATTCTTGTCTGCATGCTCTTCTCATTTAGTACCCTGAATATGTCTTGCCAGGCCTTTCTGGCTTGCCACGTCTCTGTGGATAGGTCTGACGTTATTCTGATATTCCTCCCTCTGTACATAAGGAATCTCTTCCCCCTAACTGCCCTTAAAATGGTTTCCTTGTTTCTAAGATTTACGAGTTTTACTATTACATGCCAGGGTGTTGGCCTGTTTTCCTTGATCTTGGGAGGGGTCCTCTCTGCTCTAAGACATGAATTTTTTTTCATTCCCCAGATTAGGGAAGTTCTCAGCTACGATTTGCTCAAATATATCTTCTAGTCCTCTCTCTCTGTCCACCCCCTCCGGGATTCCAATAATTCTGACATTGGAACGCTTCATGGTGTCACTTATTTCTCTGATTCTGTTTTCATGGATTTTGAGTTGTTTTCCCCTGGCCTATTTTTCCTTCTTTTCTATTAATTAGTCTTCTAGATCACTTATTCGTTCTTTTTTTTTTTAAGATTTATTTATTTGAGAGAGCAAGAATGAGAGAGAGAGAGAGTACATGAGAGGGGGGAGGGTCAGAGGGAGAAGCAGGCTCCTCACTGAGCAGGAAGCCTGATGCAGGACTCGATCCCAGGACTCTGGGATCATGACCTGAGCCGAAGGCAGTCACTTAACCAACTGAGCCACCCAGGCGCTCAAGATCACTTATTTGTTCTTCTGCCAATTTACCCTAGCTGTTAGATTATCTAGATTAGATTGTATCTCATTGATAGCATTTTTAAGTTCTGTCATTTCAGCTTTTATTTCTGCCCTTAGAGACACTATGTTGCCATTAATCAATTTCTGCATTCTAGCTATTGTCTTCACAACTACCCTGAATTCCATTTCTGACATCTTGGTTATATCTGCATCCATCTGTAAATCTTCAGCATAAGTCATAATCTCTGAGTCTTTCATATTTTCGGGGTTCCTCCTCCTAGTCATTCTGCTGACGGTTGGTTGAGGGAATGTATAGAGTCCAAATTATTGACCAGAACCCAAGCAAGATGCACCTGTTTTCTAGGAACCTTGGGGTTGCTGGCCTCCTGTTTCCCAGTCTGTGTTCTGGGGAAGGGCCCTGCCATGCTGTTACTCAGGAACCCTGTTTGGGCAGAGTTGCCCTGCCCCCTGTTGGGGGATGGGCTCAATGAAAACCAGTTTTGAGGCGCTTTTGTTCTCTGGCAGTTTTCCCTGGCAGCTTTCCACATCTCTTCCAAGAGTCAGATCAGAAGCAATTGTTTCCAACCCTCTGCCTCAGAACAGAGAGATCGCAGTCTGTTCTTGAGTGAGCTCTCCAGGCCACACTATCTCCCTTTCTGTCTGTGCTGCTATAAACTGCAGTTTCCTGGGTTGTGCACCCCTCAGCAGGGCTCCCAGTTCTTGCCTCCAGGTTGGGGCATGGAGTCATGTCTCTGCCCTTTGTGTTTCTAAAACCGCCAGCTGCCCCCAGTTTGCATGTGTGGCCCTGCTGCTCCAGGTTTCAGTCCAGGGGGCTGCCCTAAATTCCTTTCCCTGCCACTACCGGTCTGTGAGTCTGTGCCCTGTCCCCTGCCTGGGAGGCTGTCGCTCACCGGCAGTGTAGGAGCTCCACGCCTTCCTCCCCTTTCCATTAATCTTCGGATATGTGCCCACGGAATCATGGCTCCCTGCTTCATACCTCAAAACCCACCACCTGAGATATTCTCTTTGTAGAGATCCAGATATATCGTCTTTCATCTCAGGCTGATTTCTTGGCTATTCAGAGTGGTCTGGCAGATATCCAGCTCAATTCCAGGGACCATTTGGAATAAGGTCCTTTATTGATTCACCATTTTTTTCTTCTCCCCCTATACCACATCTTCTTTATCCATCCATCAATAGATGGACACTTGGACTGCTTCCATAATTGGGTATTGCAGATAATGCCGCTATAAACATCGGAGTGAATGTATCCCTTCAAATCAGTATTTTTATATCCTTGGATAAATAATTAGTAGTAGAATTGCTGGGTGGTTGGGTCATTCTATTTTATACTTTTTGTGGAACCTACATATTGTTTTCCAGATTGGCTGCACCTGTTTGCATTCCCACCAATAGTGCAAGAGGGTTCGCCTTTCTCCATATCCTCACCAACACATGTTTTTTCTTGTATTGTTAATTTTAGCCCTTCAGATATGTATGAGGTGATATCTCATTGTAGTTTTGATTTACATTTACCTGATGATGAAGGATGTTGAGCATCTTTCCTTGTGTCTGCTGGCCATCTGCCTTCTTTGGAAAAATGTCTGTTAATGGCTTCTGCCCATTTTTTAACTGGATTATGTGTTTTTGGGGGTTGAGTTTTATAAGTTCTTTATATATCTTGAATACTAACCTTTTATCAGCTATGTCATTTACAAATATATTCTCCCATTCTGTAGGATTCTTTTTAGTTTTGTTGGTTGTTTTTTTCGCTATGCAGAAGATTTGAATCTTGATGAGGTCCCACTACTTTATTTTTGCTTTTGTTTCCTGTACCTCAGGAGATATATCTAGTTGATACAGCCCATGTCAAAGAGGTTATTGCCTGTGTTCACCTCTAGGATTATAATGGATTCAAGTCCCACATTTAGGTCTTTCTTTCACTTTGAATTTATTTATTTATTTATTTATTTTATGTAGAGTAAGAAAGTGGTCCCATTTCATTCTTTTGCATGTTGCTGTCAAGCTTTCCCAACACAATTTGTTGAAGAGACTGTCTTTTTTCCACTGGATATTCTTTCCTGGTTTGTTGAATATTAATTGACCATAAACATGTGGATTCATTTCTGGGTTTTCTATTTTGCTCTACTGATCTATGTTTCCATTTTTGTGCCAGTACCATACTGTCTTGATCACTACAGCTTTGTAATATAACTTGATGTCTGGAATCCTGATGCCTACAGCTTTGCTTTGTTTTTTCAAGATTGCAGTGGTTATTCAGAGTCTTTTATGGTTCCATACAAATTATAGAATTTTTAGTTCTAGCTCTGTGAAAAATGCTGCTGTTATTTTGATAAGGATTGCATTAAATGTATAGATTTTTTTGGATAATATAGACATTTTGACAATATTTTTTCTTCCAATTCATGAGTATGGAATGTTTTTCCATTTCTTTGTGTCCTTTTCAATTTCTTTCATCAGGGTTTTCTACTTTTCATAGTAGAAATCTCTTAACCTCTGTGGTTAGGTTTATCCCTAGGTATCTTATGGTATTTGGTGCAATTGCAAATGGGATTGATTCCTGGATTTTTTTCTCCTGCTTTATTATTGGTGTATAGAAATGTGATTTTTGTACATTGATTTTGTATCCTGCGAACTTACTGAGTTTGTGTATCACTTCTAATAATTTTTTGGTGGAGTCTTTTGTGTTTTCTATATAGAGTATCATGTCATCTGCAAAGAATGAAAGTTTGACTTCTTCATTGCTGATCTCGGTGTCTTTTATAGTTTTTGTTGTTGTCTGATTGCTGAGGTTAGGACTTCCATTACTATGTTAAATAACAATGGTGAGAATGAACATCTCTGTATTCTTTCCTTTTTCCCCCCCTGTATTCTTTCTGACTGTAGAGGAAGGCGCTCAGTTTTTCCCCATTGAGGATGAGATTAGCTGTGAGTTTTTCATAAATGGGCTTTATTATGTTGAAGTATGTTCCCTCTAACCTTATTTGTTGAGGGTTTTTAACATGAATGGATGTTGTACTTTGTCAGATGCTTTTTCTGCATCTATTGAAAGGATCTTGTGGGTCTTTTTCTTTCTTTCTTTCTTTCTTTCTTTCTTTCTTTCTTTCTTTCTTT